>NC_034419.1:19966816-20037826 GCF_002078875.1 Numida meleagris
TTTTGGCATGTAATAATTACTATAACCACAACCCTGTGGGAGGCCCTCATTCTGCCAATGCTCTGTTAAGAATCTGCTTGTCCTATGTAGTGTCCGGTGACAGAAAACAATGGAAGGCTAGCTAATATTCCAACATATCCAGGCATCTTCCTCAAACTAGTAAGGCAATTCAGAAACTCAGGCCACAACTAGAAGTAGGTGAAACCTACCAGCAAATGTTGATTGTAGTCCATTTCAAGTTACGAAGCTGAGTTTCTTAAAATCAAGATAATATTGTCTGTATTTTTGACCCTCTTTTTAAAAGTGGAAATTCTGAGGCTGCTAAAAAAAAAAAACAAAAAAACAAAAAAAAACCACCAACAACAAAAAATAGTTCCACCAAAGGGAGCTCAGTTTGAATTTACTGTCTAGTCAAATCTATTAAGCTCAGGCTTTAACGGTAAAAAACAGTCATGGAGTTCAGGCTTGAATCCAGCTCAGTGGTAACAGGAAAAATCTGGGGTTCTACAACCTGGTTTCTGAGCATTTCTCCAGTGAGTGAGGGTTCAGAGGTGAGAGATACTGAGAAAGCCCGTATTTCATTTGATTCAAAGGGTTTGCTCCTAACAAGAATTCTTATTTTTTCTCTTTGTGGGCAAGCTTAGATACCATGATAGAACATTGAGAGCCTAGTAAAGAACAGCTATGTGTCACTTTCTGATAAATTGGAAGGGATTTAATTAAATGAACATATATAAAAGTCAAATGAATGAAGGATGGCCTGGAACCTCTTTTAAAATAGCATAGCGGGAGGATTAAAAGGTGTGAATCTCCATCATTTTTATAATTTAATGGCATCACTTTTTATAATTTAACTATGTGGAATCATAAAGAAAATAATTAAGAAAACTTAGAGCATTCCCTGCCTGGGAGTTCTCTGGGTTGTTATTTCATGCCAGTGGACTGAAAAGAATGAAATTAAGTGCTCACTTGACCAGAAAGAGTGGATTTTCACAGTTAGTCTTTCACAGAAGAATCAAATCCAGCAGATGATTTCTGATGACAAATGCTCAGCTTCTCAAGGTTTAAGGTACTCTCTTTGTTATTTGTTTGCATTTTAAAATGAAGTTGATGATGTCAAAAATACCTCAGCATATGCGATTGGCTACAATTAAAATTGTTTACAGAACAGGGATTCCAGTAGGTCCCCAAAATTTCTCCACATTCATGTGAATCTAGTCCCCAGGCGACACATCTGTTGACACAATTCCTGGAAAAGTGTGTATAAAGCTGTTTTTTTAAAAATACTTTTACTTATAAAAATGAACCTTAGGAAAAAAAATCGGCTGCAAACTGGAAATCTTTCGATTCTCCAGCAAGGAGGTTAGGAGAAAGAAAGTGAGAAAAAAATGAAACATCCTGCTTGCATTTTCATACAGGAATTCACTACTTTTGACAAGGAAAGGCAGAAAGTAGAATACAGCTTGATACAAAATAAAATTATGCTCATCTGGACACAGAGAGGACATTTTACCATCTAGGTTATTTCATGTCTGCATTTGAACTAAGTTTCCCTGAGGAGGGCTAAACAAGAAATCAAGCCAACAAACCCCAGAGGGTTATTTTTAATGTCTGCAAATATGTTTTTTATGAATTCAAATTCAGCTCCTGGTAGGCCAGCCCAAAACAGTTGTTTTAACAAGATTAGCTAATTTCCAAATCCATGGTACTGTTTTTGGCATCCAGACCAACACGTCTTTGCCAATTCTCCTGAGTAACTGTGCTTCTGAACTCTCTCGTGTTGTATAGCCTCTCTGTGTTGTCCTGAGGATTTTGCTCCAAAAGATATATCACTTCACTGGGGAGCTGGACAACTTCTTTGCACTTTGTCACTAGAGAGACAGGCTTTGACAGGGCAGCTAGTGTTCCCTTGGCACCCAGAAGATTTGCATGAAAATACAACAAAATGAGGCAGGAGCAGCAGAGTGGGAAACACCATCCTCTGTCCTCTGTAGAGATACCAGCACTTTCAGAGACAAGAACGGTGGATAGATGGAATTTATCCCACCCTCCTATCCTCAGTTACAGTGAGCTGGAAGCCCTTGTTTTTTTTTTTTTGTTTTTTTTTTTGTTTGTTTGTTTTTTCTGACACAATCTGAAACAAGAGCTATCTGGGACCTTGAAAGATTCCTGTATCACTATTATTCTGTGACTATACAGGAGAAAGAGAACAGTTAAAGATATTTGTAACCTTTTTTTCAGGACTCTGCACTGACCGTTTTCCCTATATAATTACTCTTACCTGGCCCATGTTTATGGCTTCACACAGTTTGCAGTTCCAAGGCTGTTAGATGGTGGAAAGAGTTCTGATTTTAGGTTCCCACTGACCCCCCAGATCAGTTGTCTCTTTTTAGGAGTCTGGGTCTTGGGGACAGATGCGACACACAGGGTTTGACAGCATGGTTCCCAAGACTCCTTTAGTCTGTCCAAAGTGATGCCTGCAGTATGTTTGGCCCATTTGAGACTACAAGAACAAAGAAACTCAGAGTTCCCTCCATGCCACTTCACTTTTCCTGGTCCAGCATACAAGCACAGGCTCCTGAATTGGAATACTAAGCAAAAGGCTTAGCCAAGGATGAAACTGCTGCTGCTCCAACCTCTTTTAAGACTCTGTAACTACAGCCCAATAGACTGCAGGATGACTAATCCTCCTATGGCCAGAATTATACTAGGAAGCTCATGTTATGTCTACTTTTCTGGCCTGCTTTGGCAGGCTAAATATATGTGTAATATAATTCATTAGCCAGCTTGGAAATACATCTGTTTTAAGACAGTTCCTTAGAAGCTTGTGGAAGTGAGATCTTCTGCGTGCTGTGATCCTTGCTCACAATTAGCTTGGTAAACAAGGCTGATTAAACAACTAGACGTGTGCTGATGTTCTCTACCAGCCATGTGAAGAGATCTGGTTTGTATTTACCTTAAGAGCAGGAGGGATACTTTCAGATAGACTCCGAAGCATACACTTGTTCTATAAGTGCAGCCTTCTGCTGTGACAGCTAAATTGTGTGGCTACCACATCACAAGAGAACAATAAAAAGGTGTGAGATGCAGTAAGGGAAAGAATTAGAAAAACATCATTTCCTAGTGTCTTCGGTAAAAAAATACAAAAATGATGAAGAAGCAGCTTTGAATTTCCTTCCAAGTGCTTGGTGACTGTATGCACTTCTCATATGGACACAAGCCGCTATTTTCTTTCCATTCTAAACTGACATCACAACTAAGGGATGCTGAGAAACCTCACCAGCTTTGGTAACACACTAGTGTATGCTCTATAAATGCTAATGGCTTGCCAGCTAATAGAACTAGAAAGGAAAATATTTTTCATTTAACAGCTTTAAAGGCTTTTCCCTTTCCAAAACAATGTGAAAACAGCCAAAAAATTTCATGCATCTCAGAGAGATACACGTTGAAGCTCCCATACATTCTCAAAGATTAGGTTGCTTATGACCATTTTATTTGTTTCAAGTTAGCAAATTGCTCAAACCATAGTTAATTCCACTGGTACTAGTGGCAGCTCAGCACTCTGCATGATACACCTAAAAGTGATACAGCATGCAGGGAAAACAAAGGAAACTATTTCAGAGATTAAAGCAACAACAATCTCATTTGCACTTCACTGCCGTTCTGTCTGCAGTTTCTTTTTTAGTCTCAAGAGCTGGTGCCCTGGTGAGGGCAAAATTCTGCTCCCCTCTCTTTACACCTGCCCTCAGACAAAGCTTCTGGGAATGGCAGAAGAGATTAAGTCTCCCTAGAATCAGTATACATAATGCTTCAAGTGTCCTTAACAGAATTGACCCTTACTCTGCCATTGACTTGGTTTTGGAGGAGCCATCTGTGCAGGCTCTTACACATGCCCATGATCAGTCACAAACCGTCTATAATCTGGAAGCCCTGTAGCTATGCTGACACTCACAGACCAGGCCAAAATGAGTGGCTGAGAGAGGTGTAGGAAATAAAGGTTTACCATATTCCTATGCAACCTCAGTTCCTGGGACTTAAATCGTCAGGCTTTAGAAAAACATACCAATTTATTACATAAGTACCAAATGGACTGTACAGCAGGTGTTTGTACTCAAGAGAGACATTAGGTTGTTGATAGTCTTATATTAGGTTTTAAGAACTGAAGAAAATATCTGTGAAAACCAAAGATAAATTTATGCCTAAAACTACCTGATGCTATTTCTTTAATAACTGAACTGTTAGTCAGCTCACTGGAGATTAAAACATCTTTGTATGGCCTTAAACTGTGGTCACGTTTCCTCAATCTCCTTCATAATTTGTTCAAGAGCTGTTTTATTCATCAGAAATCTGTAAAATAAACCCAATCATGAGCATATTTTTCAATGATGAGTGAATTTTGAGATGGCAGAGACCTATTAAATCATTTGCTCCATCTCCCAGCCAATGTATAACCTGTCTGAACAATGTATTTGTCATTGTTTTATTCAGTGTAGCTTTTAAATTCTCAGAACTGCAGTCAGATCCTTCTGCTGAGTGAGAAGTTTGTCCCGACATTTACGTCTGGCCCTTCTTACTGTCTGTGTTGCCTCCACTGTCTATCTTAGTACTGCAGTTCCTTGTTTCAGCTACATGTTACAGGGGTAAATTGTTGCTAGTGCAGCTCTTTTACCTTGTTGATGAGGCTGGGATCACTTTGGCTGCTCTTCTCATCTTCTGAACTCTTCTGTTCCTCATCTGATGTGATAACCTCCACAGGTATCACAGAGACCGGGCATACCTTATAAGGCTCAGTGTAGGCACTGTAAAGAGAAAGAACAGATCAGCTCACCAACAGCATTCTGTTACCTGCTATTGCTCAGACATAACAAATCCACACATTGTCCAGAACTAACCAGTCAGAGGGCAGGATATCCCTGCAGACCTTCTAAGCTTGGAAAGCAAGTTTTCTTAAGCTTTGCTTTTTGCGACCTGGATCAACAACCATTTAGGCAAGTAGACAGATGTAAACATAGCAGTGGGAAGGTAGCTGAATTTGTACAAGCTTCCCTAGAGGATCACTGCCTCAGCTTAGTTTGGAACAAAAATTTGACTGGGTTCATACTTGATTGCAACAATAACTGCTTTGTTCTTCCCTAGACGACTCCTCAAAATTGATGTAATAAAACCGTACTAACATTTCAGTGCTTGTTAGAAATGGAATTTAAATATTGTCACAATGTAACAATTGGTTTTCTGAGAAAAAGTATCAAAAGAATAAGAAAAGTGTAATTATAAAGGCATTACAGCATGAGATACTCAAATCTCATAATCCTTGAGTTGTTTCAAGGGAATCTGAATTCAGCTCCAGAAATGCAGAGAAAGTAATGTGATAAAAGTGTAGAATCTGGTGCATCATACAGGCCAGGGACTTCCCAGTATAACTTTTCTTTCAGGAAAAAAAAAAGATTTTTAAAATTAAAATTGCTAGTGATTTCAAATTCTCCACAAAGCATGACTAAAGCTATGTTCTCCAGATAGTCACTGCCTTTTGTGTTCAAAAGGTGCCCAGCTCCAAATTCCAGACACATGATCTGATTAAACCTTTGTCTCCTGGATTGGAGGCAGCCTTCTAAATTTGGTTACTGTGCAGGTACTTACAGATTTTATTGAAGTTATCCATATTCCTTGTCTTTTACATGAGATAGGTGAATGTCTTGGTATCTTACTATGCCACGTCTCCTATCACTTAATCATGCTAAAATCCCTGAACTTCATCCAGTTATCTATTAGCATCATCCAATTTACTAACCATTTTAGTACCAGCTTTTACTACTAACCAGTGTTAGTACTGTTCTTGGTACTGCAACACAAGACTTGATTTTGCATTATTGGTAAAAGGAGTGACATGCATAACAGTAACAACACCCATGTACTACCACCTGACTTTATTCTGTTTTGATACTCAAGCATCAGATTAGCGATTTTGGCCCTGTTATCATTGTGGGAGCATGCAGGTAAACACCACAGAGGCCCTAAGTCTTTTACAGAGTTCCAGGAGTAGGTTCCAGCATTCAGCCAACAAGACAAGTCATTATCTTGAGAGATAAAACCTGACATTTGTGGGTATTACAGTAGGCTGCTGGGGAGGCTCAGGTTGGATATAAGGAAAAGGTTCTTCACTGGGTACTGGTGGTTGAGCACTGGAATGGGCTCCCTCGGGAAGTGGTCAGGACACCAAGCCTGACAGATTTCAGGTTGGAAAATGCCCTCAGACCCATGGTTTAATTTTTAGGTGGTCCTGTGTGGAGCCAGGAGCTGGACTTGATAATCCTTGAGAGTCTCTTCCAATTTCAGATATTCTGATTCTGTGATTCTATAAATGCCTGGCCAACCAGATTGGTCTGGAACACAAGCACAACTTATTTAATGTATATGATTTCTTTAGTCCTCATTTCCTCTGAAATGTTATTAATTTGCATTGGCAGCTCTGCTTTATTTCTTTAATTTTCTTTGGTCCTAGCTGTGAGGAAATCTAATGCCTCAAAGTGAATGCTAGAGTGACAAGCAGCTGGGCAAAAATGAGTTAATGCAAGTGGGAGGGCAGTAAGAGACTCCCAGGGCCACTGACAAGACTTAGATTTCCTTTCAGAAACTCCCTACATTTCTGCCTTCACTTTCAAACTGCAAAGAGTGGTCTGTGTCTCCCATGCAGGTTTGGCTGTCTACCTTTCCTTTGTGTGCAGAGGCAAGCAGCTTAAGCAAGCTGCCCAGTGCATTTGCCAGCAGCTGCACTGTTCCTCACCATTGTCTTCTTTTGTTTATTATTGGTGTCTGCAGTTTTTCAGTGTGGGTGGCAACATAGTACTTCCGAAACACTGCCTAGCTACAGCAACAAAGGGGCCGCTGTGGATCAGCTCCACCCCTCATTTCTCCACTTTTATTGATGCTAAGTGCTTTATTATTGAACCCAAAGAGGAGACCTGCATGCTCCCAGACCCTGGCAAACATGTGACTCTAAAGCCAACCTGTCCCACTGACCAGCAGTGATAAATTAGAGCCTCACAATGCAGAGTCACAGATTGCTCATTTCAATAGCAATATGTTTGGCTGAAACTGAAGACACGTGAGTTGTTACAGAAGGTGTATTTAGATAAAACTGTTTTGCTTCAAGGGGCAGTTCTTAGCTGGAACTCCTACTCCCAGCTGATACCCGTATTCAGGTCTATCCTCAGGCTCAGTAGAGCATTTGGAATATTCTCATTATCATCCTATAACCTTTTCCCTCACTAATAAATGGATATTATTAACCTGAAAGGGGTCAGGCAGGGGGCAAGACAGAAAAAGGCATTACCACTGATTCACTGGGCTTTGCTTCAAGCCATCTCAAACTCTTTCTTCACTTCTGCTTTTATCTTGTAATTCATGTAAACTTCTCAACTGTTCTTTTGACCTCTTTGCTTCATCCTTGTTCTTTATCTAGCCCTAGTCCATTCTCCATGCCTCAGTGCTAGTGGAAATTTTTCTACTTAGAAGAAGTTATTGTAGCTGTCTGCCAAAGGAAATCCCTTTGCAGCTTGCAGTCTCTCATACTGCTCCCTCCAAGAGCTGAAGAATACAAAATGTCAGTAAAGCAAATAAAAGTGAGCAATGCTGGCACCTGGTAGTTTGAAATCGAATGTATGACTTAGTGAATGCATGGTCTGCCTTTGCATAGAGGTGAGAACACCTGCTTCTCAGGACACATTTTCACACACAGAATTATGGTACAGAGTGCCAGCTGTGCTAAGTGATGACAGATCTAATTGCTGCCTGGGTGTTTTGTTTAATATCAGTGCACAGGTAGTTTATTCCCTAACATGACTCATCAGCAAACAGCATGCTACTCCTGTTTTGCAGTTTCTCCTCCCACTCCAGATGAGCACGCAGCTTCTACTGCTGTTGCAAAAAGCACGCTGATCAGTGTATTCTGTCATCCTCAGGCGCATTCTGCATAGGGGCCCCAGAGCCCATAGGGGCAGTCATTAAGTAACTAAAGAACTAATCTGTACTTTATCTCCTACAGAAACCATTCTGGGCACAGTGGATGCTGAGTTTCTCCATACTCGTGTGTGCATCTGCCAGGTCTTATTCCACTAAATGCAGGAACCTGACCCATGAAAAAAAAAACATACATGACAGAAGAGTCAAGTCCTGACCTGCCCCAAGGGCCTCTTGAATGTTACTTTGTCCCATTAGTTATAGCAACAGTTGACAAAATTACTTCATCTTATATAAGGATAAAGTAAATAAAGATGCCTATAAAGTGCTATATTTTTCTGGGCGTTTCCAACAGCCTTGGTGGGCCTCCTTAGTGCATGACACCATGAATCAAAGAAAATACTGTATGTTAGAATGCAGTGTACTCTAAGGCAAAGTATTCTTCAGGACTTTTGCAGATCCCACGTCTTTCACATTATGGCTGCTGAGATGCACTTTCCTATTTAATTCACCAATACCTGTGAACTGTCTGCACTACTAAGCAAAAACACACAACTATTTCAATTACTTGTTGCTCGTGCTACACCTATGATTTCTTTTTTTTTTTGCAAAAGTTTGTCTACTACAAGGCTCATGCCACAGAGAGGCTCTTCTTTGTCCTCTCCAAGCAATGGCCTGAGCATCATCAAGTAATTGTTCTGTAGACTGGGAAGACTCTGATGACAAACTTAGCTATCCAAAGTGCATCATATGCTTACAGTGATGATATCCTGGTGATACCATTTGCACACTTTGGCTGCTGATCTCTGCTACCTGGCAAAGCTGAAAAGATAATCTCTTTTTCAATTCTCTCTTCCTTCCCACAACCCTCCAAAAAAATGAAAAAATAAAAAAAGCAATCTAACCGTGACTGAGCATACATGTTTTATCTGGACTGATTTGGCCGTTTCTGCTTATCAGTGTCTGCAATTTAAAAAATGAACTTTGCAGAAGACTCTCAAATTCCAACTTGTTATGCTAGAATCAGTTTCAAATTTGCCCACTTAATGTATTCACGATTATTTTATTTCAGAACCTCTGTGACAAGAAATCTGAAAATGTGATGCTTCCTAACAGGGATGGATAATGATAATAACTACTAATCATTAAAGTAGTAATGAATGTCCCTGATGTATTTTTGAAATGACAAGTGATTTATACTTTCCTCCTGAAGGGGGACAGATGGAGAGGTGTGAATGAGCTATGATTTTGGGGTTTTGTAGATATTCTGGCCACATAAACTGTACAGTTACAAATGCATCCCTTCTGCAACCATTCATATTTAATGCTGGTTATTTTTTAAGGACAATAGGTCCAATTTCTCTGAGCCCACAGGTACTGCAATGACAAATTGCTAAGACCTGCTGGTCAGAGCTGTCTCTTTGGATCCTGCTGTTCATTTCATCCCACCTGTAAATGATGGACACACTGCACTGTCCTCTTACTTCTATGCCATTGACAGCTTTTTTTAAGTTGAAATGTCTGCCGATGAAAAACCATTCATGCTAGCTGAAAAAATCAAACTGGGAAAAACTTTTTTTAATGCTTTTGAACCAAAAGCCAGATTTTGGGATGCAACTGTTTGTGGCCGCAATTTTGTAGCACCCTAATGCAAAACAGCTTCTGCTTATTAATGGAAAATATCTGATAAGCTGCCAAATTTTTATTTAATTTTTTTACACTATTCCTGTTTCTAAAATTGTACTTCCCCAAGTACAGAGGAAGGTAAGTACAAAATAGCACAACACTTGTTCTCCTTAATTTGCAGATGGGATTTTAATTACTCAACATTTTCCTCATTAAAAATTCTTCAGAGAATGAGCTAGCAGCAGCAAGAGACTATGGTGCAGTATGGCTCTGAGCTCTGAAGCTAACTCAGCACAAATGAAAGCAAGAGCAAGGCAGACACAGGAAAAGCTCAGTAGGCTTATTAACAGTTTAGCCAGTCTCTATCCTTACTTGCTCAGCCTTTCTGCAATTTGTAATTGTTTGTCTCAGCAGACATGGAATTAAGTTTCTTTCTCTCTCAGAAGATAAATGACTGCATTATGTTAGTGTAAGAACACATTATAATTTGGGAAGAATGCCTCAGTATATTGGTCTGGTAATCATTATATTGGTCTGGAAATCATTATGAATGGCATTATTAAAAGCTCATACAGTAGCAAAACTTGCAATATTGCCCAACTGTTGAATGGGCTTTGTTTATAGGATGCTTGCAATCCAGTGACACTGGCTTTTGTTTAAAAACACATCCCTAAATACTATGGGTCGCCTCTGCCCTTGGGATGTGCAACAGTGTGTTTGTGCCACTCTCCTCATTTTGCCTTTCTTCAGCCAGTCCAGCAGCACTCAGGTCTTCACTTGTGAGACTGTTCTGTACTGTCATACAGCTCCTGGGGATTACACATTTCTTAACAGCCAGGCTGGAGCTTTGTGGGACAGTCAACTTTAGAATCATAGAATCACAGAATCAGCTAGGTTGGAAAAGACCTGCAAGATCATCCAGTCCAACCATCCACCTACCACCAATAACCCCACTAAACCATGTCTCTCAACGCTATATCTAAATGTTTCTTGAACACCTCCAGGGACAGTGACTCAACCACCTCCCTGGGCAGCCCATTCCAGCACCTGACCACTCTTTCAGAAAAGTAGTATTTCCTAATGTCCAGCCTAAATCTCCCCTGGCGCAACTTGAGGCCATAAGTTCTTTAAATTGGCTGAATCAGTGCATGAGATGGCAGTGCAACAAAAATCATTTTATTTAGCCCCAGTTGCACTATCACTAGCAGAGGCACTGATACAGAGTAGGGAGAAGCTGTATAGATGCACTCTAGCTACCTGTGCACCTTCACCTGCGAACAGGTATTGGTCCATCTGGAAAATGGTTTTCTGGAGTCTACAGAGTTTGGCTATCCTGCTCCAAATGTCATGTTGACATCTGACATCAAAGGAAAAGGATTTGTGGGCTGAGCAGGCTTAGCAGGATTAAGCCATCAGGGAAGGGGAAGCCGAACTGATCGCTATCACAGCACAAGCTCCTTTGGTCAGGCTGCTCGCAAGTTGCTTGCAGTTTCTTTCAATGAATCTGTACGTAAAGAGATGCATCCTAAAGAAAGGTTCCTAAGTACCACTTGCCTTTTGCTCTGCCTCAGTAGTAATCATGAGTGGAGAATCGGTGTGCTCTCAGCTGTAAGGTATGTTTATGAATGTATTCCTGGGCCTCTCTGTTATTCTTTATGATACTTTTTGAATATGCTTCCCTTCCAACAACTGTCTCTTTAGCCATCTGCAAGGCATCTAGTTAGACTCCTAGGACGCACTGGCAATGTCCCTTCAAATTCCAGTGTAGTGTGATCATTTCTGTTGGGAAATATTTATAAAATATTTCTGCCTTGTAACTGAATTAGCTCCAACAGCATAGGTGTGCTATATATTTGTTGGCCAGGCTACAGCAATTCAGCATCTCCCTGAAACAGTGAAAACTTGGGTGTAGGGTTCAGGTTTTGCAGTTTTAGCCCCACAGTGATCCCTCCAATGTGAGACATATGAGAAGGGGCAGGACAGCGGAAGACTCCTGTGACTGGACGAAGGACATAGCATCATAGTGTGATGTGGCCACTGAGTAAATCCAGATTCTTCCATCCCACTTCCTTCATTCTCTTGTCTCCCTTAAAAGACAGAGAGACTTCTTCTAAAATTCCATTTCAGCAATACAAAATGCAGTTTCTAGAGAAACTGGAGACTGGATGTCTTTTCATTAATCACAAGAGTGTAACACCGTCACCTGCCAACCTGAGTTAGACTCCTCAGAGTAAATCAGCTCCTTTTCAAAGTAAGTTTCAAAACTTTCAGACACCAAAGCATGGTAAGAACAAATGCAGCACTTAACAAACCTGTTTTTTTCATATTTGAATTAAACCCCTTACTTGCTCCATAAGGTATACACAGTAAGAAGGATGATCCTAGTAACTAACTCAGAGGTCAGCCAAAGGGTATCCTGCCTAATGACTTCCAGAAATAGAGTCGAGGGTATGCTCAGATTT
This sequence comes from Numida meleagris, assembly GCF_002078875.1. Classification (NCBI taxonomy): domain Eukaryota; kingdom Metazoa; phylum Chordata; class Aves; order Galliformes; family Numididae; genus Numida; species Numida meleagris. Next base: position 19,978,861 of record NC_034419.1, read on the forward strand.
TAACCATTGCGGCAGCATTCAGTTAATTAAAACTTTCATCAGGTAACCTCCCTGCCCTCTCCCTGTCTTCTTGCACTCTAAATCACTAGTCTGTTCATGTATGTAACACAAGTCATCCTCTGTCCCTGGGGTAAATCCCCTACAAGTAAGATCTCACTGAAGCTAGCTGAGTGGCGACAAGCTTGACATATCAACTCAGATTCAGATATACTCAGTTTAAAAATGACTAGTAAATTGCTGCTATAACCTTCACATCCACAGTCTGTGCACTTTCTGACTTTTCTGTCACAGACATTATAGCTCACAACTGAATATAATGCTCTGGATTCAAGAAAGAGACCAGAATCTCACCTGGACACAGGTGGGCTATGCAAAGCCCACACACATAAAACCCCCTACATCCAGTGGTAAAAAATAAACAACAGGCTCTTTATAATTGGACCAAATTGACTGAATTAAACTCCTTTCTACATACAGTATCTCTGGCTTTATTTCAAGTCACACGTCCGGCAGTTATTAGTTCAAACTGTCTTTCTCCAGCAGTGATATCCTCGTTGCAAAAAAATTAAATGATATAAACGCGATGCACTGATGGTAATTGGGAGAGGCAGTGGGGTGCTGAATGGCTCTGTTTTATTAAAAATGGTGATTTATTCTCTTGGTTTTGCCCCATTTATAAGTAATTTTTGGAGTACCTTCTGCAAAAAGGTGGCTCATTACTGAAGAAAATCAAAGTTCAAATGTATTTAAAGAGAATAAAAGGAAATGCCTATTACTGCAGCATGTGTTTAGCCAGTCAGTTCCTGTTATGTCAGACCATCAAGACAAATATTGCAGCTGAAGTCTAAGAAGAGCAGGAAAAAAATAATGTTTGCTAATACCATGTGTAGCCTGACAAGACAAGGTAACATAAGGATAATCACGTTTCATACTCTAAGGCATAAGCTGTTTGGTGGCCAAGGTCAGAAAGGAGTTGCTCCTCCTGCCATTATTTTTCCCCTTTGAAATTTGCTCTTTCTTGCATCAATGTGGAAGAGGAGAAGTGGATTTTCGGTTAGGTGCATAAGGCCTTTGCTTTCCTCTGAACAACCTCAGGGACAAAACTCTCCCACCTTCTACAAATCCTTCTGTAGGCACTCATGGGATAGTGGAGGTGGTACAGGTGTAGTCCTGGAAGAGAGGGCAGGCAATAGAGGAGCACACGTTTAGGCTCCATCTCAGGAAATGCCCTCTGGCCCAGTCTTGGGCAGTACAAGTAGAGGAGGGGTAAGAGAAACCCTGACAGTGACATTTCACTAGCCATAGCACAGTGCTGGGATGGATGGGCTCATCAGGCCGCTCCTACCGGGAGTGACACACACAAAACTGCGTGGCAAGTCTCATGTTTCTGGCTGAGCCACAGGTACGCCAGAGTGCACAGCTGTCTGCCAGCACTGTTCACCTCCCTGATCCTGGGGGCTTTAAACTGCTAAGAAAAACAAAACAAACAGTAAAAGCTGGACAGCCTGAAAACAAAATAGAGTGTCCTTGGGCCTCAGATGAGTAGCACACCCCCTCCATGCTCTCTCTGCCATACCAGAGAGGCTGTAAGCTGCGGTGGCCTTAGCTTGAGCTCAGCCTGGCCCTCTGGCCCTTGTCCTGCATTTCCTGTAAACAGAGAACACTTCCTCCCCAGAGATGACCTGGCAATGAACTAGTGATGGCTGACGCTCAGCTGCACCGCGCCCAACTCCCCACCATGCCAAAAGATACAATGGGGTGGCTGATAATACATAATAGGTTATTAAAAGCAGCTCTGCCCTTTATAGACTTCTCTGAACACATTATCTACATTGCATGTCAGCCATCACAGAGTTCCTACTTAAATAATTCATTTCATAGGCACAGAACTTTTCTGTACTACTGCACCAGCAGAGGTTTTCCTTAAGGTATCAGTGCAGCTCTTGGTATGCTTTCCTTTTTCCAGTTTCCCTTGCTTTGTTGTTCCCCAGCACCCTTGTTGTTCACCATCTCTGGTCACCTTTTGCTAGGCTGAATCCTTGCAATGCTTGGAAACCTGAACTGAGAGAGGTGGAGTGAAGCCCTGAGTGCTTGGCAGTGACAGTGGTCTCTTTTTTTGCTGTGAAGTTCTTCTTCCTTCCCAGACAGTGCAGGCCATACATCTGCATGATGTTGAAACATTCCCCTTTGCACATCTATCTAGGGACAGAAGAAAACAAGGAAAATGTCCACTAATTATCAAGACAGGTTTCAAGGCATCTTGAATATGAGCACCCTCTAGTCACAGCAAAGGTGGCCTCAGACAATGAAACTGCTTAGTGCTTTGGCTCTGTTCTCCTGTGTTACCTTTGTGACAGTTTGACCTTGGATTTACTAGCGTAAAATTGGGAGAATTTAGTGGAATCACTTTATATTTGTGATCTTTGAGAAGAATGACACCCTCTGATTTCACTTGGATCCCTTTGTAAGACTCATTCCTCTCACAAGCCATTGGCACAGTAGGCCAACCATGCAGAATTGCATTGATAAGGAAAATATATTCTGTAGAAAGTGACCTTCTGCTAGGCGGTCACCTTAGAGTATGAGAAGTACACCTCTCAGGAGAGACCAATAGCCGGGAAGTGAGGCTGAAACCCCTGCTGTACTACAAATTTATCTTCTATGTCATTAGCACGTTATGAAATGCTTCTTATATTCTCAGTGTTTTAGTTGTCATTTGTACAAAGTGGTTCCTAATGTTGACTGCAAACCAAAAGGGATTACGCTACTGTAGTCCTGTCCCTGTGTCAGAGAGGGCCAAGTACATCCAGGATCACGCTTTTTCAGCAGAGGGCAATGATTACTTTCCTGCAGTCAAGGAGAGATACAGTTACCTATGTGGAATTATTTAACAGTCATGTTTGCTAGTGTTGCTGTTTTTGGGAGTGAGGGAGGCTTCTTGAACTCTAGACCCTCAATAGCTGTTCGGCAGGCAGCTGGCTTGATTTCTGTACACAGACACATGCTGGAGAAGAACAGCAACAATTTAGGCAGTGCTACTTGCCCAAAGAACTGCAATTTACAAAAAAAAAAAAAAAAAAAAAAAAAAAAAGAAGTGCAGATAAGCACTTCAGAAAGTTCTGTGGGACTTTTTCAAACAGTGCTGAGCAGAACAAAGACACGTCTGTAGCACTCAGTGGGCTTTCCTGGAGATGCTCAGTGTTCGCGGACTGTCAGGTTTGACATAAAGTTCCGCTGTCTTAAAAGAACAATATAGAGCTTTAATGTTTTAAATAGACAGAGTCTATTTATCTATTTATCTTTATCTATTTATCTGAGTCCAGATCTGTTTGGTGGCTGCACAGTGTGGCTATTGACTACACTAAGAGTATCTCTACAAGTCCATTTTGTTCCTTGGTGTCTTTACGTCTGTACAACACAGCAGCTGCTCTGTAATTTTACACAAGCCGTCCTGAAACTCAGAATACTGCTTGGACTATACTATTGATCCTGGAATCTAGTCTGGATGGAGATGTGAGTGGAAGTCAATTATGCACATGTGATAATTACAGCAGGGAATGGATCCAACTCATCATAATCCTTCCAGAAAATCCAGGCTGGCATAATTCTTAAGTGATAATAGAATTGAAAATTCAAAGGCAGATACCAGTTTGGAAACAGCGTTGGTGGAATGCAAACACAGAATTGAAACTGAATCAAACATAATTTGCTGCAGCCAGAATTTTTAATGATCTTCTTATTAATAGAAATCTGAATTCTTGGCACCCAATTCCAAGAGACAGCAGAACTGGCAGAAGACAGAGGGCTTGGTTTTGTGGTGGGAAATATTCTTGGATTTTTTAAACTGTAGTTATGTCAGGAAAAAAACTTAAAATTAGTATTCCTAAAACCATTTAAATAACAGAGAAAACAATACCTCCAGGGAAGGTAGTGACAGTTTTCAGTTTTCCTTTTCTTTCAAAAGAACAGATTTTATTCCTAAATGAACAAAAGTAGCTGTGACACACCACTAATCCTTCCTTATGTCTGAATCTGATATCAGAGTTACAAAATATACAAATTTCTTGAAAGTTCTGCCTTGCTTAGACATGAAACTACAAGCACCTCATATGACAATGAGGGCAAGTAACAGAATTATCTCTAAGCACTATTCTAGCATTACTGATTTCAATTTCATTCATACATGAAGTAGAAGTTGGTTATGCATAGGGGAAACTAGAATTTCAAAAGTGGTATAGGAAACAGTAGGAAACCTGTGATTTGTAATTGCCATTTCCAAAGCAGAGCTGACATTTGTAATGTGCAGTTTCAAGGTATTCCTTCCAAAGCAGTAACAACATCACTTTTTCAGATATAAGAGTGCCTAGGTGCGCAGTGTGAGTGCCTTAGTGGCTGCTGGCAAGCGGCTTTCAGTGTTTTAATATTTCTGCCCTGTCATGAAAGAGAGCTCAGCAAACAGACCAGTGTGGAATATCCCAGGCTGGATCACTGGGCTGAGGCCAATGGGATGAGGTTCAACAAGACCAAGTGCCGGGTCCTCCACTTTGGCCACAACAACCCCAGGCAGCGCTACAGGCTTGGGGCAGAGTGGCTGGAAGATTGTGTGGAGGAAATGGACCTGGGGTATTGGTTGATGCTTGGCTGAGCATCAGCCAGCAGTGTGCCCAGGTGGCCAAGAAGGCCAGTGGCATCCTGGCTTGTATTGGAAATAGTATTGCCACTAGGAGTAGGGAAGTCATTGTCCTTCTGTACTCAGCACTGGTGAGGCCCCACCTCAAGTACTGTGTCCAGTTTTGGGCCCCTCACTGCAAGAAAGGCATTGAGACCCTGGAGCATGTTCAGAGGAGGGCGACGAAGCTGTGAGGGGTCTGGAGCACAGGGCTTATGAGGAGCGGCTGAGGGAGCTGGGATTGTTCAGTCTGGAGAAGAGGAGGCTCAGGGGAGACCTCATCACTCTCTATAACTACCTGAAGGGAGGTTGTGGTGAGCTGGGGGTCGGCCTCTTCTCTCTTGTAACTAGTGACAGGACGAGGGGGAATGGCCTCAAGTTGTGCCAGGGGAGATTCAGGCTGGACATTAGGAAATACTACTTTTCTGAAAGAGTGGTCAGGTGCTGGAATGGGTTGCCTGGGGAGGTGGTGGAGTCGCCGTCCCTGGAGGTGTTCAAGAAACGTCCAGACATTGTGTTGAGAGACATGGTTTAGTGGGGTTATATTGTTGGTGGGTGGATGGTTGGACTGGATGATCTTGTAGGTCTTTTCCAATCTTGCTGATTCTATGACTCTACGATTCTATGAAGCACAGCCTTCTGCTCTTGGGGAGCAAGAAGAAACAGCCAGCAATAAATACAGCATCAGAACTGTCAGCTCAGGAAACTTCTGGAATAATGTGGCCAGAAGCCACGGCCCAGCTATGACAACTTGAAGCAGGAATATAACAGACAAAAGCTGGCACTCATCAAGGGATTTTCTGCGGCTTAACCTTGATTGTATCTCAGTAATAAAGTGTTCTGTTAAAGAATTTAGGATTTGCTCCATATTTATTGTTTTCAGTTTCCAGGGGAAAAGCTCTTTCTCTTTTTATGTGACTATTGCAGGTATCTGACAGTATATGTTTAATATGGAGAGTAGGGTTGTGCCTCCATTACCATTCTTCCAGTAAAGCTAGTGTGTATGGCCTACATCCTGAACCTAAGCCTAGCCTAGCACTAGGAAAGCAAATAAGTTTTGCTAGTTTAGCTATCTGAATCATGTCAAACAAGTCCCTGGACCAGCGTGGAGGAGAAGGACATGGAAAAGGTCAGGGAGGAGCACGGGACTAGGTAGTATTAAAATCAGCTTAAAATGTGTTAGCACCCATTTTGCATTTTAATGTGGACTGCACAAGGCCATGGGGTGATAGGCTGTACACATGCATTATCTGGCTTGTCTCTGTGGTGTATTCTGCAACCATTTTGTGCTCTCAGAGCATAAGAAATATGCTCTGAGAATTTCCCAACTTTTCATCATGGTTCCACACTCTGAAGTCCCTGGCCCACCCCCCAGATTTCATGGTTCAAGTGATGCCATGTTTATCCACACAAAAAGTTCATTTGATACCTTGTTAAATAGCACTATGCTGTGGTGTTGTTTTTCTTTATGTGTTGATGCTTTTTGGTGTGACTTGTCATCCCATTCACCTAGCTTTTCATCTGAGACACTTCATTTTACACAAACTCTGAAAGTCAAACACTCTGAACTGCTTTACAGCTTAAAGCAGTGGTGAAAAAGGTATTTTATCTGTTATGTGTAGAATGGTAAACTGTGATTATTCCAGAATCTGAAATGTTAGTTGAGTTTGTGGAGGATGTTCTCGAACTTCTAGAACATAGAAATTTATCTTTGAGCCTTGGAAAACAGAAGATACAGTATTCCAGATGTTTAAGAAATGACACATTTTTTGTTACCAAAACCTGTGGGTTGTGAGAAACTCAGTCCTAACTTCCAGTGATTACTTATTCAAGGTAATCTGGGATGAAAACCAGACCTAGGCAAAGTATGGACTGGATTTTCTAAATCTTAGGCTACCGTATATGGGAGTCTTCCTTAAACTTCCGTCAGAGCAGAGAAGTTGTTCACATAAAATGGTTTTGTGAACTGTCCCCTTGTGGAATACATGCCAGTTTGCTATGTCTTCAAGTGCTAGTCTGAATTGTCAGAGCCGTCAGATGTGAAATAGCTGTTCAGATACTCAGAGGTAGAAGCCAATGGAACATAACAATGTACCTGAAATGAACATCTGGCAGTTTCGTTTTCTTATCTAGATTCCATTTATGTAGTCACTTTTCTGACTACAACACATTTACCAATGATCTTCTGACTTCTGGATCCAGTTAGCATAAGATGCCATATTTCATGAAAAGAAACTGTCTGGTGACAATACATATATCATAGATTGGAGACTAGCGGTATGTTCCTGATTATTCTGTCTTTGTTTATTTTAGGCAGTGTAACTTAGTCACTAAAAGTTGGAACCAGAGTCTTTATGTTTTAAAGCTGGGGAGTTTTTAACACCAGATCTCTCAAATCTTGAGCTGAAAACTGAGCTGCTTGTTGCTCTCAGACTAGCATATTCCTGTCCTGTTATTTGGTTACGGGATGGGAAAACACTGAACAGATCAATCATCTTTCCTACATCATCACGATGGGGCTTCTTAGTGCTGGTGCTGCAAGCATCAGTGACCACAAGCAGTGTGAGGGAGAGTGGGTGTGGAATGCTCCTTAATGCCCAGTCTCTCAGCTTTTAATGTTCCAAGCTCCTGCAAACTAGGTCCATAATATCTCCCTATCAGAAGGGCAGGAATGTTTGGTGGCTTTTCCTGTCAGTCTTCAGAGAGACTGGAGAACACATGGAAGGAACTAACACTACTAAGAAAACTCTTATCTTCATGCTTGTCCTTCCAGAAGGGATTCCCTTTGGACTTGAAAGCACATATTCAACTCAAGACTCAAGCTTCTCTGTGGTCTTAATAGGAAAACAAACAGAGCCCATGGAATTCTAAACTAATCAAGATCTTATATCTGGCATTTATTTCCTGAGATTTGGGACAAACATCGAATGAACTAAATTTTCTTATGTTTCAGAGATAAACCCAGTCATGAGCAGAGAATATTTCCAGGAGAGAAACAGTTTAACTACTAATATGCAGGAATGAATGAAAGTTCTCAGTGGTTCTACTCTGTCTCCTAAGACATCAGTTTCAGTTCCCAGATTAAAATGAGAGCTGGCTGTAATTTTGCTTGGCTGAGGCTTTTTTTTTTTGTTGTTAACTTTGCAAATTAAACAATCAGCAAAAATGTTGGAAACTACAGGATACTTAAGCAGTATTTTTTTCTTAGAACTACAATCAAATGAAAAGATAAACTGATTGTCCAGCACATTAAAATACACATTTTCATTTCTATTGTCTCACTATATGTCACTCTTACTGTGGCTCTTTTCCCCGAGTGTGCTCACTGTGATGAGTTTTTATGTGACTGCCATTGTCTGGATTTTTTTAAGCCTGAAAATACAAAGGCAGAATGTTCAAAGGATAGATTCTGAGATGCTCAGTTCTAGCTCTTATATTCCTTATCTATTTAAGGACCAGAAGATGGAACTTCAAGGACTTATTTTACTGTATGCAGTCCACTGTGTCTGAAAGCACGTTATCCTAAGGAGGAGAGCTTTCTGAGCTCTTCTAGCCAGAACTAGGACCATAATCTGATACCTAAAACATAACAGGGTCTACAAGCCTCAATGAAAAACTTTGATCAGAGGCACTGGAATAAGTACATCGGCCTAGAAGGACCAAAAAGGAGATGCAATGATTTAACATCTGAGGTTTTTAACCAAATGTACTAAATATACTCAAGACACAAGGACAAACTGCTAACAGACTGAAGAAGTATTTGAGACAGCTGAAAATGGCTGGCAGGAAACTGCTGAAAACATATCTGAGAAACTATCATTTGCCTTGGTACATCAGTACTTAGCTTTATTTCCTTTGGAAAAAAAAAAAAAAAAAAGGACAAGTCTAAGAACATCCATGTGATATTGATAAGCAAAAGATAAAGTTAGTGTACCTGAGTCTGACAGACCAACAAAAGGTGTTCATAGATGATAGGTCTCAGCCACCTTGCTCCAGGCCTTTGAAGGATATCCACTAATTCAGTTAATTACTTAAAATAAGTGAAAGGTCCCCTTATAAGCTCTTTAACAGGGATCTTGGCAAAACAGACCGTGCCTCTTGTATATGTTCTCCTATCCATTAACTCGAATTGGTACATTCAGGTACTTTTAATTGCTGTACATCACTGAACAGCCAATCTTAAGGCAGCTTTTATGTTAGCCCCCTCTGGGTCTGTAAAAGCAGAGTTCTTGCAGGATAATTAAAAATGCACTGTGCATCATAAATAACTGTTGAATGGCACATCAAACCGTAAACTACTAGATTAGATTTGTAACAACAACAGCAACTATTGCATTTTTAATGCTATAGGAGATAGAACTCTTATCGTTAATCTTATCATTAATAAAATTAATCATTAAATAGTGGATTCCACAAAGGCTGCAGAATTGTAATGTGCAGTCTCTCATTCAGTAAATCTCAGTCAGGCTCAAGGAGGGGGCAGGAAAGGAGAAATGTGTGCTTGAAACGAACACTGACAATGAAAGACACGATAATTTCCAGCAAGACTGTGTTTTGTCAATCGCCAGTCTTGTCACCTTGTCTTCAGTACATGCTTTTTCTGTGTGGTGCTAGGAGTTCTGGTATCACAACTATATGACTTCTTTGTCTTGTAAACATCATCTAGTGCAAATATGCTGTATGCAGCAGGTTCAGTCTCCCTCTCATGGAACCCCATTGGAAATAGATTTCTGTCTACGTGACAAAATCAAAGAAGATAAAGAGGCATTCCCAAGCTTATGTTCCCTCAAGAAATGAAGAAGTCCACAGGTGTACATATTCCTTCTCTGCACTGGAATTCGATGAAAAAACTAGCCACCAAAATGAGATCAAGATGCTAATAAAACCATCATCTACTCAGGCTTGGGACCCTTTCCTGAGAGGTATATGGGACTGTGATTCCTCATCAGCAAAGCTGAGGCTGTATCCAGTATGCTGTGGCTGAGCAGTGGCAGCCCTCTGAGGCTATGCTGTGACACATCTGTCCTGTGTGCAGGACGATGAGATGCAATGCAGAGTTGAGTTGGGGGAGCACGCTGGTTTCCTGTCCCCCAACACCTGCATCCCTAACATAAACCAGGACAAACAGCCCCATGGATAAGAGGAAACAGGAGAGAGGACATGCTGCCACTGTGAGCTTGACACCTAAAGCTGGACATGTATTAAAACTTCTCCTTCTTCACTAACGATATAACATTACCGGTACTGACTGGAGACACTTTTCAAAGGTGCTTGTGTGAAAAGCTCTGCCATCAAAGAACTTTCTGTTCTTGCTGCCTTTGAAAGACAATTCTCCTCCCCTTCCAATACCTGACAATACAAGGTGAAGCATGCCTTGTGCCCAGATGGAGCACCAAGGGGTTATCTCCTGCAGACTGGTCACTGTCTCTGAGCAGATGGAAATTCTGCATTAACTGCTATCACCTTCTAATTCTCTGTGGTAATTCAGACAATTCAAAGGTAAAAAAAAATAAATACATGACTCATGTCAGAGCTGGCTGCAGCTATTGTCAAGAATTTCAATAGACTATGCACAGCCAGAAGTCAGGGTATAGCACCGGGAGTCCTTGTTCTGCAGTCAATTTAAAAAACTTTCAGGTTTATGCTGCAGAGTGTGACAATGGATAAGAGCTGCTAAGATTTTATTTTCCTTCATGTTAATCAGATCACAAGTGAAGACATCTCTCCTTTAGGCTCAGTTCCTGTTCCCTCTTCTCTGTGTTTGAGCAGCAGCGATTCTCCCATTATGGGACTTACTCCCATCTCCAAACTTCCATGCTTAAGGAATGTCTGTGGTGCTCAGCTTTTGTTAGCATTTTTTTTTGTGTCTATTACAGAAGGGTAGGAAACACATGGTCACGCAGTCCACCTCAAGTGAAATTTTTAAGCTAATCAGTGACTGATGACCTGCAGAGATCAGAGAGGATATAATCACTTAAGTGGCATAATTTGATAGAGCAAAATATAATGGAGCAGGGAGGAGAAATTGATGAAGAAACTTGTATTTATTCAACTATTCGTTATTTAAAGAAATTACGAGGTAGATTCTTCAGCATCCCCCTGTTGTAATTTATGCATTTGCATGCAGGTTTAATTTAGCTCACTCTGCTGGACTTAATAAAAACGCCATCCTTAATATTTATTTCTGCCCTTGTATGCATCAAATTTTCAAGATGTGCCTCTCTCCTTTTAGCATTAAGTAAGAGCCTTGTGGGTTAAGAGTCACCCTTACAAAGCTTCAGTTTCCCAAGTACTTGTCTAATTTTTTAAAGTTTAGAGTGGAGATGAATTGTATATCAGTCGTTCATGATTCTTTCAGTAATTATTCCTCAAATATTATCAAGTACCTCCATTAATCTCATGAGTGTTTGTCCCCAAATAAGCATCTCTTTGTCTGCTTGACCATCTGTCTCTTGCTAGAGTATTTGTGCACCTCTGACATTATGCAACTTTAACAAACATAGCAGTACTGCTGTAATGGGTTTTCTAAGAACATTCTTTCTATTTGGAAACTTACTGGTCTTTTAAGTAAACGACAGCACTGTGAATTTCCTTGAGGTTATATAAATGACATTGATTTACTATTATGATAAAAGATCTAAAATATTCCTGTGTATTTTTCATGCTGTTGGAAGTATGAAAACACTAATTGTCCTTTCTTGGCCATTGCTGTTTTGATGTGTGGATTATTTATACTATATCTTCCACTGCATAAATATCTCTACACATTCACCTTATCCTTCATATGCTGTATTTAGATATCACACTGTGCCTCTCTGAGAGCTGATGATTTTATCTTACATAAATGTATAAGCTTCTCATTTGAAGAAGAGAGAGCCAAAGATAAAACATTTTGGTTTTAGTGGTTAAAAACATGTGCTGTGATGCAAAAATTTACTTGAATGGTTTTACTTTCACTTTAATCTTAAAAGCATATAAAGTTTTGAGTAGCACTGGTATTTAGACCATTTTTAGGAAGAGAAGTCATGTTCTAAGATAGTTAGTTGCTCAGCTTTTGTTAGCATTTTTTTTTTGTGTCTATTACAGAAGGGTAGGAAACACACGGTCACGCAGTCCACCTCAAGTGAAATTTTTAAGCTAATCAGTGACTGATGACCTGCAGAGATCAGAGAGGATATAATCACTTAAGTGGCATAATTTGATAGAGCATAGGTTGATGAATCCAGTGGTGAGGTAGAGGGGACAGCTAAATAGCCACATGGAGACAGGAGTGACTGCTCACCCACTGAATTTTTCTACTCTTAGAGCAGGAAGATTTGCATTCTTTATAGCTCATCAACCGTAGGTAATAGTTCTATCGCTGTATAACTGTAATTTGATTCTGGTATACATTTTAGAATCAGTCTTCAATAACACAGTCATCGTGCTTAGGCCTGGCTCAAGTAGAGGCTGACTATGGCTACAGAGAAAAGAGCATTGCTTACAAAGGACATAATGTTGCTGCTGGCCTGTGAAACATTATCTCCAACACCAGCGCATTAGAAGTGCTGTTTTAGCAGTTTCTAAGTACCTGTGTATTCCTGCTACAAACTGTCCAAGTTAAAGGAAAGGCCTCATTTACACGATATTCATAAACCACATAGTTTCCCTTGCTTTCTCCTAAAGACATCTTTTTCCTTTAGGAATAAAGTTCATTTGCAGAGGAACAGGACACCGAGGAAGAGATCACCTTTGTACGAAAGCTGCGAGGCATCAGATAGGTGCCTCTTGAAGAGCAGCAGAAAGTCAGAGCCTTGGGAGTAGCTCACAGGCGCGAGTCCGCAATTCTAGAGAGTTATTAGGAATTACCACAAGCCTTAGTGGAACAACATATAGCACTGGGACCTCAACATCACAGTGGGCTTAGCTGTGGAATTGCAAGTATCCGCCTTTTATTCCTTCATTCTATCTTCTTTCCTCTCTGGATTTTGAACATCTTAGCAGAAAGGAAGACTGAGACTTACCAAACTTGATAATTCCAAGTTATAGACTCTGTTCCTGACCATATCTAAACTTTGATAAAAGACTCTCCTGCAATCAATAGGCGTGGCATTGAGGATGACTATGAAATGAGTGTCAGAGGTATCTCTTTTCCAACCCCCTGGTTTTAACACAGTCATAAACACGGCTGATGTTTTGAAGGTCCAGAATTAGGTTACCAAAGCTATTCTTTAAGAAATGTCCCAGAATACTTTAATCCTAATGGACTTTCATCTGATGAAAGTCTAGCCAGTTACACTGTGGGACTGCTTTGATTTAGAGCTGCTGCCTGAGGATCAAGGCAGAGCAGTAAGTTAAAGCGTACTGTCCAAGAGATGAGGCCCAGCTATGTTCTTCTTTCAGCCTAAAGGATTGGTTTTTGTTACTTCGCACTTTGTAGTGGCTAGAAGTATAGTAGGCTACAAAATGACTTACTGAAAGCAAACGAAAGCAATCTGATTCATTTTATGTGGACTGTGGAAAGATCAGAGACATTCTGTCAAATTCTACTTATGTCTCATTATATCTACACTGTACAGAAATCTTCTGATGCTCTATATTGTCATATGCCTTAATCAGTTTAATTATTAATATCAGATTGCTAAATTCTGGGGATAAATAATTTCTCTCTATGGTACAAAATCCCCAACTGTATCCCTGTAATGGTAATTGTATGTTAAGATCAATTTTGCACAGTGTCATTATTGGACTTTTTTGATAAATTTGATTGGTTCTAGTTAGAAATCAGTGGTTTAACTCTACTACACAGAAAATTAAGCAGTCAGTCTTCTCATCTGTCATTTTCTGTAAGCCTCCCATCCCCCCATCCCCCTTTTCCCCAGTCAAGTGCATGAGAGGAGGTTCTTAGATTGTTATAATCTTTTATAGTACTCTCACATTCTGTTCTCTAAAACATAATAAAAGATTTGTTCCGGGCCATTCATCGAAAGTGTAGTAACTCCATCAGTTACCAGCAGATGCTAAACATCAGTATTCTGCAGGTGAATGCACCAAGTAGATGATCATAGGCTCATGTCTCATGTATTACAAGAGTTTAGTCCAACACGCTTGTACTCTCAAAAGGCTGAAATAACCTTCAGGATATGAGAAGGCTGGAGTTCAAAGTTATTGTTAACCCAGTGTGGCTGTGGGAGAGCTGTGTTTGAAATGTAATCATATTAGAATGAATCAGTTAAGAGATATTTTAGGGAGGACTGCTTTAACAAGAAATAAAACATACATGCCCATACATGTATGAATGTGTAAATACATCCACCTGCGGGTACCTGTGTGATTTATTTTCCTCTTAAAAGAGTAGACCATACACTGTATCTCCAAGTATATTATACCACTACGCGTGTTACGCATTTGCTTTTCAACAAATGTTTGTAAGCATGTTTTTGTTCAAAACATCCTGACAAATACAGCAAATAGTAGCTATCTCATCAGCAATATATATATTTTGCTGTCTGCCTGTTGCTTGTCCCCTTCATCCCCGTTATCTTGATAAAGGTGTTGTTCAGGAGAACCTAGCCTTCATATCTTCCCTGACAGAAAAAACTGCTCACACAACAAGCAGCAGCCTGAAAAAACTATGTTCACGCCTTGACCTTGAGACTTCCTGAACCAGTTTGGATTGGCTCTCCCCTTGAAACAACAGGCTTCCACAGGAAGTTCATAAATGGACCCAAGTCACAGCAATTTACGTAGTTTTAATATTTTTAACTTGGTTCTACAAGAACTAAGCAAAATGAGCAGTGTTTCACGGCCACAAAGAACTGGCCAGTTTTTCCAAGAGAAAACATCAGTGAGCTGGGCTCAATGCAAACCTTTAAACGAGTGTGACTAATGGGTTGTCAGACCCTGCTAAGGCAGCTTCTGTCAGGCACTACTGTGGGGATGTGGCAGCGTGCTGTGAAGCTGCTCTGTACTCCATGTTCTAGTGCTAGCACCACTGGGCTTCCCAGCACTGAAGGCAACCCACATCTCCGAAGAGCTAAACCACAGGTCTGCATCCCAAACTCCCCACCTTCAGGCACATTTACTCCTCCCTTCCTCCAATTCTTGCCTCACAAAAAAACAAAGTACAGTACATCACTCTTGACTTTGAAACAGTCTGCAAGACTCTAATTTAGAGGTTTTAAAGACAGTTCTTTCACTCCTCAAGTCTGAAATATCTTTGCAGATTCTTATCTTTCTCATACATGGTAACAAAATGTGACTGCATTAAAGACAATGCTTTTCAGTCATTTGCTTTGCACCTTGTTTTCTACCTGTTATCATAAGAATGGTATTTTCCATTGTTTATTTACATATCTACGCTCCAATGATTACATGCTATCATCTGACAATAGGAACATAACGATGGAATATTAACTCAATCTTGAGTGCATTACTCCTATTTAACTATGAGAAGAAGTACTAGTTTTGAAACATTTTCTTGTTTCCAAATAAACTAATGGCATGGGGATGACGGACTGTTATTAATGTTAGCAATGTATATGATTTTAGACAGTTATTTAATTTGTTCAGAAATCCGCAGCTCTATCAAACATCCATAGTGATAGGCTTTAAGGCAATTTATGAAATTAATTGTATAGCCTAACTTTTTCATGGTTTGGGATTTTCTGGTCTATACTTAACTGATGTACTTTGAAAGATGAATTATATATATAAAAATAAATTCACACATATATTGTTGTTTTGAGGAATAAAATGATGCAAGATCCCTTCAGGCAAATAGGCACTTTTTTTCCATTCAGTCAAGAAATCAGAAGTCAGAAGCATTTCTTGCTAAAGAACAAAGCATGCTTCACCCCCACCTTCCCACACCCAAGAAAACCACAAAAGTAAATTCATTGGATAAGCCAGATATTTTAAAACGTTCTCTGGCTTGTAGTTACAAACCATAGCATTTAGATCTACTGGTCTTCCTGGCCTGTATTTACAACGTACAGAGTTAATATGACGTCTGTTTTTTCCTCTGATAAGGGCTTATTTTGTACTCTTCCAATCTTGCTTTTCAACATTTTCTGTGAGGAATACAAGACAAGCAACATGGAGGATCTGCCTACAGTAGGGGAGGCCTTGCTTCCTTGGCCAAGACTAGCAGGTCTTACATAATAATTTATTACAGTACCTTTCCGTTTCTTGGTCCATGCTTTGCTGCTTGTTCTCAAAGCCAGTGAAGCTGCTCATATCCACATAGCCATCATTCTCATTAGCAGCAGATAAGGCCCTGCTGGGATCTTCAAACAACTCAGTGAAAGTTCCTGCTCTGGTGGATCTTCGAGGAGGAATTTGTATATTTTCATAATCAGAGCTCATAGCTGGAATGTTCTCATAGTCAGAAGTGTCAGCATTGGGAAAAGAAATCGATCTAGGTTTTGTTAATGGGAGTGGCATGAAAGGAGGTCTGGACCGGTCCTCGAAGGATTCCACCCGTGACACACTCCTGCTGAAGGACTTGGGTGTTCCTTTTCTCTTACCATCCTTATAGAAAAAAACAGTTGAAGGAGACTCTGATGCACGGAGCTTCCCCACATGTGACTTCAGTTGAGGTGAGCTACTTAGAGTCCTGTCCAGCTCCATCAGCCTTGAAGGCCCATGATAACTGGATTCTGATGAGGACCTCGAAGAGGAAACATTAACATCTACATGGATTTTATTTTCAGTTTTCTTCTTGAATTTTAAAGTGAGGAACCTCTTAAAGGAAGATTTCTTTTTCTTGGAATACTTATCAGGTGACTCACTCTCTATCAAAAGTGAAGGGGAACTTTTAGTGATTGGCTTTTTTGTGATGTAGGCAAGTTCAAAAGGAGGTGGTATATCAACAACTGAAGATGGAGTAGATACAGCACCTGATGAAAGATTTCCCTGGGAAAAGATACATGAGGAACCATTGACACAAGGCAAAGATAAGTTATCTTCTGTCTTTTTCATTCTAATATCACTGAGTACGCAGCCATCACCCTCTTTGTAAATGGAGACAGGTATCTCTCTCCCTTCAACAGAATAAGACCGAGGATATAAAATAAAGCGTCTTGGCTTGGATAGTAATGCCTTGTTGTCTTCCATTGTTTTTCCTTCCACTGAAAATGAATTACTGCTTAAATCTTCAGTCCCAGAACTGTTGCAGGAAGGTGGTAAATCAGTTTCAGGACCACTTT
This sequence comes from Numida meleagris, assembly GCF_002078875.1. Lineage (NCBI taxonomy): Eukaryota > Metazoa > Chordata > Aves > Galliformes > Numididae > Numida > Numida meleagris. The sequence continues at coordinate 19,995,718 of NC_034419.1, forward strand.
CTTCTGGAACTGTTTCTGGTACATAGCCTGGCATTTTCCCAGAAAGTGACCGTGTTCTAGTGACAATGGTTTTACGATCAATAGGCAGCAAGTTGCTTTCACCATCCACGCCTAATTCATCCCTTTTACTGTGATCAGCTGCTGAATCAGTCTGCCCTTTACAAGTGAATTCATTTTCTGCAGGAAGTACATAAGGATCATCAAGGGAATCACTGCTAGTTTCTCTTCCCTCTGATTCTTCAGGCACAATGACAACTTCAGGGAGCACCAGATTTTCATGCAAGATGTTTTTGGTCCCATGTTTCACATTCATTTTACCATGCTTACAGACTTCTATCTCTTCCTTATGTGGGACTAGTTGAGTTGGACTTAAGACACTTTTGCTGAGATTGTCTCTTCCTACCTCACTGTCTTCAAGTTGCAACTCATCTGACTTAGATGTTTCTGCAATGCTTTCATTATGTTCTTCAGCAAACATATCTTCTAGCTTTGGCTCCACACCTGGACCACTAGGTAGGGTATCGGAGATCTGATCATCTTCATCCAGAGAGGTCTCTTCTGTTTGCAGATTTGTGGGTGCTTCCTCACCATAGTCATTCTCAAAAGGAGCAATTTGACACCCATCATCCATACTCTCTGCATTCACAGTTTCTTCCTCTCCTTTCCCAGAGTCTTTGCTTGCTTCACAGGCTACCTCTGATGTCTCCTCACCTCTCAGGTCAGTGATCTGACAGTCATCACTGGCATTTCCTGTGTTTGTATTATTGTGCTTGTCTGTGTTTGCTTCCTCCTCTTCAGCTGCCAACTGATGAGTGGAATCTCCCAGATCATTTTCAGCATTGGGTTCACCTTCAGGCAGTTCTAAGCCCAGAACCATTTTCTCACTGGCTTCATCAGGCAGCATGTCAGAACTTGTACAGTCATCATTTTCTAATTCCTCTTCCATGTTCAAATCAAGCTCTGCATACACACTGTACACACTGTGATCACCATCACGTGCTGGACATCCATCTCTCTTTCCTAAAATCTCAGACAGTTCCTCCTCCTCCTCCCCTGACTCCTCCAAACTTGGGATTAATTCATCTGCAGGTAGTGGCATTAGAATGATATCTTCACAGACATTGCCCTCATGTCTATTCAAAACGTTATCACCATCAGTCTTACTATCATCATTGTCCTTAACCAATTTGAGATAGTTAGACATTTCCTCCTTGCTTTTGGTTTCACCACAATCACCTGCAACATTCTCATCTTCATCTACATTCTTAGAAACATCATTATTCCCATCAGGGGCACTGGAAGACTCTTCACAAAATGCTTCAGACTGGCCACAGTCTCTGGTTGATGATACACAGTCTGGTTTTATTGGTTCAACAATATCTGAAGAGTTATGGTGCTTGATTTCTTGACTACCAGTGCCCTTATAATTATCAGTGAGGTCCTCTTCCTTCTCTGCCTCTTCTGGAATTTCCAAGACTTCATTCTCTGCAAAGGAATCTAGGCTCTGATCATGCTCACGTTCCAAGTCATTGCAGTCCTTGCCAGTCAGCTGAGTTTCAGGAAGTACAATGTATTCATTATCTGCCTCAGATTCTGGGCACTCAGCACTGCATTGATTTCCATCATACAGCTCTCCAACAAGACAGATAAGTTTACCATTTGAGCATTTATTTAAATTATTGTTGGTATTAACACTGGATCTGCTCTCTGTGTCAGAAGAGAGTTTTGGCTTGGGAGCAATAGGTGGCTTGGGGCCCCTAGACATAGAATTTGGGTTATGAAGAATATCAGACCTCTGCAGTGAAGGAGAAAATTTGGAGATGGCAACTGGAGAAAGATGACCAATAATTTTTGGTTTCGGTGCTAGTGGTGGCTTTGTGATTTCTGGAGAAAAGAGAGAAAAGTCATATTAGTCACCCTGGTTTCTTATTAAAGCCACCAGAGCGTATTCTATAGTAGACTTTTATCTTATACCAGTTACTTCTAAAGCACAACCAGTCCAGCCAATAAAAGCAGTGTCTCTGAAAAGTGAACTGCTGCAGCAGAACATACGTACTGTGCTTCCACATGGCACTGTAGCTATTCCAGGGAACATGGTTTAGAGTCATAACTGAAATGAAACAAAAGCATAGCTGCAAAGAAAAAGGTGTAGAGCTGCAGAGCCAAAGGTATATCACATAAGATGGGTAGCACGGACACTTTCCTGTGTGACCTGCTCTAGGAAACCTGCTTTAGCAGAGAAGTTGGACTAGATGATCTCTGAAGGTCCATTCCAACCCCTGCAATTCTGTGATTCTGTGAAGACTGACAAAAAGCTGCTTTCCCTCACTGTTTTTAAGACAATTTAAAAGTCATATAAGGACACTGTACTCACAACACACTTCATATACTACAGCTATTTCCAGCTGCCTTGGTCTTGAAATTAATATTCTTTACATAACTGAATGAAACACTGAAAAGGTGCATGAATAGGCAACAATAAGAATTCTCACTTATGAGATTTTAGATGAGATGAAATATGTAGTCTGGAGAAGCCAAAATATCAAATGATTACAAATGCTGATAAAGAGAAGGGTTCTACTCTTGCTAGTGTTTTCTAGCCATCAGGAGGTAATTACACACATAATCAGAAACCTCTAATTTTTTTAATTTTAATTAACACACTGCAGTGGAGAAAGGGAAGATCTCCATTGTAAGGGAAAGCACAGGACAAGACTATTCACCATGAGAGAGACAGGAACAATTCTTTGTGCAAGATCATCACGTCCTATAAATAGGTAGAAGGAGGCAGGATCTTAAGAGATGCCATTTGGGATATGGCCCGTGTGGGTGTTTGATTAGATCTTGGGAGATATGAGAGATTTTTTCCCCCCCTTATCTTTCTAAACATGCTGAAATTTCTTCCAGTACTCACAACAATGCTGACAATTTGGCATTCTGGTTCACTCTGAAAACAATCTTCCTAGAATTATGAGACACAAAAGGGACTTAAGTTAAAACTGAGAGAATGATCTCAGATCAACCCAGGAGAAGTGAGAAGTCTGTTCTCATCAGGCACCTTATCACATAAACTGTTAAGACTTATTCTGTATATGGGGATGTATCTGATCTAGGTTCATCTGTGCCATACACAAACACAGGCTAATAGTATCACCACCACTAAATGTACAATCATATAAATCATGAAGCCGGTTAACTAACACTATCTAGAAAATTGCACGCAGAAAATATAATTCGTCATTTATTTTGACTAGTAGCATGTTCCAGGAGCATGTCAGTTTTGTACACAAGCATTTACTTACTAGATAAAGCACAATACGTTGTCATTTTCAAGTACGCTGTTTTTTCTACAAGGTAAATAAAACTAGTGTTGGTGGTTGAGCTGCTTCATCAGGCACCTCTTCTCATTCACTCTTGGCTGGGAACTCTCCCACAGAGGGGAAAGATCTCCAGGAATGAAGTAAGAGAAGGGCGGAGGAAGTTCATTCAACACTTCACAATGTGCTTAACAGGAGTAAGGTTAAAAGATCACTGGCTAGTTAAATTGCACTGAAAGCACAGGTACTGAATGCTAAACAACTGAGAAATCTGATTTTGTTATGCACTTGTTGAGTATACAAAAAAGCAATTTTTTCACAGCATGAGAAAATGATTTTACAGTATACTGCACACTCATTAAATATACGATGGTTTTGGAGATGTTGCAAAGGATTTACAGAAGTTAGAGAATTTTTGAAGACTGCTAATGTGTCCGAGATGTAGGAATTAGGTAAAATGGCAGTGCAAAATGTCTTTGCTGAAGCATTTGTATTTTCCAGTGTCCGGTATACGCTAAGAACCTTTGACACAGAACAAGCAACATGCAGGTTGTGCTGAGGACAAAAGGAGGTAGCTGTGCTTTTATTTCCATCTTCACCTTCAACACCCTGTTCAGCTTGCTGTGAACATCTATGACCTGTGTGTTGATCAATCAGTTTAAACTCTAGAAATAAACGTCATCATAGTTTTAAACTGGAAAGGAGTAGCTTCACACTATAAATTAACTTCTGGGAGTAGCCAAGCCAATTTTTCTAGTTCCAGGTAGTGATTGCACCAGTAGCTCTGTATGGACTTTCAGAAATCATCCTTTTTAGCACAAGACCCCTTCAGGAATGCAGGCACCCTAAAAAGCCCTTGTGTTCTGCATACCCTCAGCAAGCAGAGGATGGCCTGCTGCTCCTCCTTTGCTTCTCTAGCAGTGGAATCTATGACACAAGATTTAAAAAAAAAAGAATTAGGTGAGCAGATTCACAAAAGAAGCTCCTTGCATCTCTGCAGCTCAAAGCCATGAGTCACAGCTGAGTCCTGGAAACATCAGTATGCGAGTTGACCTGCAGAGATAGGAGGTCCATGGCATTATTGGCTTTGAATATATGGTTCATGCACAGAAGAGGAAACTGAAGGTTCAAAGCAACCTGTGGGAAAGGGCGGAAAAAGAACTGCATATTCACCAGTCTCCAGTACAATAGCATGTCCTCTTGTTTCACAGTATCCACTGCTGCTTTGAGCTGCAGGGTATCCGTCTTACTGAAATCACAGAACATGTAGCTAACCATTGTCTCCAGATCACTTCAGAAATGTGATGTGCCAGACACTTAACTTACTGAAGTACCATTGCTGTTGCTGCACCAGAATTAAATCTGCAGCAGTTCAAATCTGCAGAGTAATGAAAACTGTTACCAGTTACAAACAGGAAATAAATAGGGTGACTTGAGTATCTTACAAGCCTGTCTCCCCAGCCAGATCTGTACATGGCCTTTTTAAGTCAGTTGCTGCAACTACTGAACATCCTAAACTAATTTTCTGGTAGTAAACAGATGGTAGCATGAGATTTTACCAGCTATAACTGAGTCTTCACCAGAAATCAGCAATAGAACCTTTAACATCCTAATGAGGCATTTCTTAAGACTGACTCTGAAGAAGAAACATGGCTTTGAAGGTTCTATAACATTCTCTGCAGCATCTGGCTTTTCCTAGGAATGCTTCTCTAGAAGTAGGACACAAATACACCGACTTCATTCCTGGGATGTGACAATGCTGGAGCAGTCTGCTCATTCTCATCCTTGCTCTTGTTAGCGTCTGTACTGAAAGACTGAGCACTGGGAAAAAGACTGGATTGTGGACAATGCCTGGATCTTTCAGGCTTCAGCTCATCAACCAACTTGACATAAAATAATGCAATGAACTCATTTTCTCTATGCAAATAACCATGTGCACATCCACTTTTATATATATATATATATATATACACACACCGCTATATATATAGCTTAAATTCAGTTACCCAATTTCCCTCCATTGGTATATTTTTGGCAGAATCAAGTAATCTTGAATTTTTCCACCTGCTACCTCCATTAACATTGCAAGAAGAATAGAATTTATGATAATAGAACCTGTTCAAAGTGTAACAGTGGGCACTGTGGTGTCCTACTTTTTTCCTCTGTGTCAACTAGCAGCCCCTTAGGAAAAAATGAGAAAGAAATCCGAAGCGCTTAATGTGTTGACCTTACCTTTCACAGAGGCTTCTTAAACAATTTTGCACTTATGGGGGTATGTGTGTATACAAGTGTTTATTTAAAATACTTGTATAACAATTACTGAAAAGAAAGCAAATCTGTCAAGCACAATGGATCACTGTGCACCTTTTATCACAATGATTCACTTTGATTCAATTTCTGCTTCCTTTGGTGCCTGAACCATTCAAGAGGACCTGGCTGTAACTTCGAAATGGAAGAAAAACAACACTGCACCATAAGGAATGTGTATGTTAACAAGCAATTGTGCATGTTTATTTTAGGATGCATTTTATATTGGAGGGAGACACACCCACCTTGCGCTTACAAGGAAACTCTTGGGGAATAGGAATTTCTTTAGCCTGCTCCTCCCCTTATTGTTCAGTGCTTCCTTGTACTGACAAGGATGGCTTCCTCTCCTTCAAGCAAACCTGCATTCCAGCTTGGTTTTGTTCCTGACATGGCCCAAATAGAACTACTCTACACTCCTGCTCCTCTTCACATTTGAGTTTCTAAGCAGTGAACGTAGCAGTTCACTTGTAGTAGCAATCAACCTATACAGCCTTCACTGTTCAAACGATTCTTTGAAACAACAGACATTCTGAGGTGGAGTATTGCCTAAAACACTGCAACTACCTACTTTCAGATGTAACCTAGATTTAGGAATTTGCCTGGAATTTAATTTAGACTTATAAGGGACCATATATACCTTCACCCCTACCCATCAAGCAGCTGGTTTGAGGTGAAGACTTAAAACACTAAGATTTCACAGCTGCAGGAACTTCTGCAGATTTGTCCCAGGCCTGTGGTCTTGGACAGTGGCCCAAGAAATGGGCTCCATTATTTGGATATACTAGCTCAAGCTTTGAATGGCATCACAGTTGATGTCAGGCATCTCTTACACTGCCGAAAGTAGCTTTTTCCAACCTACTAACTTGTGTAGACCTACACTTTCTTCACTCCATCATTAATTCAGTTCAGATTTATGTTAAAAGTGGAGAGACACTGAGAAAAGAGGGCAGAAATGCGTTTAGGTGAAATTGACCATGCAAACGGACCATGTTGCAATAGTGGCATGAGACAGCACCAAAACTAGAATTCCAGTGGAAGCCAGTGCATACAAGTCCCGACTCTCACCGCTCCTGCCCAGAAGAGCTTCAAATCTATAAATGCAAAGTGCCTGAGAAAAAGGAGGTAGAGGAAGAATATCCAGACATTTCAATCAGAAAGTCTAATTTGGCTCTATAATTTCATTCAGTTATATCAGAATAAAGGTAAAAATTGTCTTCCAGAAAGCTTTAGTCTGAAGAGAGTAAGAAATTGAATATTACATACCTTCCTATCCTCCTTATCTTATTCCCATAATGAATTGGAGATTTTTAAAACAAAGCCCTTATTTCCCCATTAGTGCCTTCTGGCTCCTATCACCAGCTTCCATCTCCACCATTTATTGTTGTTTCCTCTGCTGAGTTAAAGACTCCTTTATTATTCAGTATTTCTCTGGGGAAAATATATACTTCCCTACAGCCATGAGTAGGAACAATTTTCTTTCTGGTAAATTGAACAGATGAATTCGTTAAATCTTTGCAATTGGACAATTTCTCTTTCCATTAAGTCTTCTTTTTTCCTGAACATTTTCCAATATCCCAGTAGCCCCTATAAAATACACAGCACAGACCTGTGGGAAGAATTCCAGAGTGGGTACAGATGATGCTACCTACACGTTTCAGTACTTTCTTAGACCCAGTTCTCACTGTTCTCTGTTAGCTTATTAATGTATCAGGTTGACTTGCTTGTCCATTATGACATCTCAATTGCTCCCAAGGCTATTGTTTTCCCTGCTCATTGTCACTAAACTGATAGCTTTATAATATACATTAAGTGTAATTTGTTTGAATGGATCCAAGTTAATGATCTTGATCTGTGCACACAACTGCTCTGCCTACACTGTTAATTACCCTTTACCAACCCTTGCACCATAAACTTCATCATCTGATATTCTTCTATTTCCTTTTCTACCATGAAAACATTGAACAGTGACAGCCTGTTCCTGCTCCCTGCATTTTACGTGCCACCATTTGATAATGATAGAGATAAGTACTGCAGAGATTCACAACTGCCAGTTAGCCATTCTTCAGTCAAAATAACCCAAACTGTATTCTTGTTACAGAAATGCTTCTCTCTAAGATCTGAGTGTACTACTAAGAATACTATAGAGGCATCAGTGTTTGTCTTTGCATCAATTCAGTTGCCTTTATCAAATCTTTAACTTCTTCCAAAGATGAGGATCAAATTCCACACTAGGAGCAAACAAAGTTCCACTATTGAGGAAAAGAGAATACACAAACCTAAGAGTAGCAGTAAATATAGGAATTCATTTACATGTCACTTGCCAAAGCACTGTTATAGACTGTAATGGCAGCAGGATCAGCGCAATGAGAAGATGTTACAAAAAGAAGAATGCTCACCCATCTTTGAGGATCTAGGCTCACAAAAAAAAACTCCACAAAAAAGGGATCTCCAGCAGGAGATCCTTCCTCAGTGGCAGTCAGCCCTTAAATGAGATCTAAGAGGGGTAGAGCCTGGCTCCAGCCCTTCCGGTCACACAGTGAATTGCCTTCACCTGTGCTCCCAGGGCTGAGCGGGTCTTTTCTCCAGGTGCTCAATCAGTGGTTCAGGCTGTGACTTATCAGTTCTCATACACAGACATAAAAATTAATTTGGATCAGAAAAGATACAAGTTCTTTCATGGTAGCATTTCTACTTTGTGCACTGGACAATAACATGAAACAACAAAGAATGAACCTAGCCTATATCAGCTGGCGTCATATTCACTCTCTCTCACATCAGAGAATGGCATTGCTAAGAGCTCATAATACGTACAAAAGCCACATGCACCAAGTGCTGCACAAATCCAGGAGATAAAGGAAACAAAGCAACTGCACTGTACAGCCATAGGCAGAAGTTTCCATACATCAGCTACCAAAACAACACCAAGTTCTTACAAAGGAAGACAGAGAAGAAATAGACACAGAAGACCTGTGTCTATTTCAGTTTGACTAATGCATGGTTTTATGTATTCACCATGGTCCCTACTCCTTAGGGAAGGAACTGTTCTGAGAATTAATGGTAGACAGAACGTCCTATCAAAATAACATATGGAGTTTCACTGTAAGTGAAACAGACATCTCTTCTTTGCAGATGAAGAAATGGCTTTGGACCTGGGCAGAACATGGGCATGAGCAACCACAGTAATTCTGCCAGAACTATAAGTCAGGCCAAGCACAGTGTCTCTTTCATTTCTATATAGGAAGCGTATGTCCAACCTGTAATTACAGTTCTGCCAGCTGTTCAAATTAGACAGCAAGGATGTGTTTAAACTGCTGATGTTGATAAGCCATTTTAATGTCATTCTGAATTGAGGTAAGAACCCAATATAAGCTTTGTAATCTGCCTCAGTAGGTTGGAGATGAAATAGATGAGATAGCATGATTTAAAAGGAAAGTATCATCCCTTTGAGGGGTCCAAATCATAAAACACCAGTGTTGTCACTGGTAGGACCCCAGGATGTACTGTAAATAACTGAGATGTCATTAATTTTGCACTATTCACTCAAAAATATTTCTCTTTGTTTTATAGCATGTGAATTCATCATTTATTTCACACAGTCAGAGGAAAATAAAAGGTTTAAAATGACAACAGTTACATAAGAAATGAAAACGGTTGCAAAGGAGTCACTTGAAATGGAAAACATATTTAGACTTGGATTTTCTAACAAGGGAGGAGTGCAAGTCTCCCTTTCAAATAGGACCTCAGTCTAGATTTAGGCATCAGCTCTCACTTTGACTTGAGCTAAATAGTTACGTCTGTTGAGCACTCGGACTTCAGGCACTTCAGGTCTTAGGTCCTGTTCAAAGCCAGCAGGTCAAGGGCTCCTAAACACCTTAGTCATCTATGAAATTGGTATTTCACCTTCTCCATAGTTCTGGTACTTCTGCAAAACATCTGTGTTTTATCAGTGTGTATCAGTGTACATCCTTCAAATCTGTGATCAAAAGCCCTCTGTACACAGCAAGGTTTCACTAGTGTGGAGACAGACCCACAGTCAGTAAAAACTATCCCATGGGAATTTTGTCTCCTTACAAATCCTAACTGAAATATTAACAACTGACCTGGCAGAACACATTCCACCCTGCAGAAATAACATACTGTACTATACAGTTATTGGAATCCATCCTCTATGATTAGATCAATACATTATGACTCAGATGTCAGGTCAATAGTTTACAAATTTTTCTTACTATATAGCTTTATTACAGCCATCTGTAAATATAATACAATAGCATAACATCACACAGAGAAACTACTGGGAAAAGGGAAAAAGGTAAAGAAAATATAATCAGAAAAGGATGAATTTCATCACCAAATATCTCAATCCTGCAAATTCACAAATTCTGCAGCATCTTCACTGTCTCTAGGTAGACTGCCCACAAGTCTTAGGATGTGAGCACTGTCTGTGAAAAAACCCACGTGTATGACAATTACATTATTTTGATTCTAAGATACTGGCATATATTTCTTTTTAGTGTAACTGTAAACATTAGTGATGTTGCCCATCGGCTGTGATTTCATAATATGAAGCTCGTGCTACAGCAGACAGCTTATACTCACTTATTGTTTTATATACTGCTTCCTGAGAACAGAAGAAGTTAATTTTTATCTACAGGTACATGTAGCAGCTTTTCCTATACCAATTTCAGTAGCAGCTGAAAGAATATCTAGCCTGCTTATGCCTCTGAACAATTTGAAGTCGAACATCTGTACCTTCTTCCTTTGGGCAGCATCATTTCAGCACCTAGGAAACAAACTGGTACCGAGAGCGTGGCAGGTTCTGTCTATGAGGCTGTGAGATGGGGGTCTGTCTCTTGTCTCTTACCACAGATTTCCTGTAACCTTGCTGGATTGCTTCATCTTTCTTTTCACATCAGTTTTGCGTCTCTGAGGATAATCCATACCTCCCTTCCTGTTTTCTGTTCGCCTTTATTTTAACTTCTGTGAGATCAAAGCTGCCTTATATGCCTTCACAAATGACTCTGCTTACTGGTGCTCTGTGTTACTATAACACAGAGATCACTAGTGCTGGTCCCTGAGTTCTGCCAGTTAATAAACACTTCAGATTCAGTAGGAAGTTCTGCTTTGCACTGATGGGAGAGACATTCCTTGCATTGTGTGAATGTACAAAACAAAGGCTGAGAAGGGATATGAACACACTCTATAAATACAACCTGGAGGTAAACACCAGAGAAGGAAAAGAACTATTTTAAGGAAAAGGACAATGTAATCCCAAGAATAAATGGCCATGAATCTGGTTAGGAAACTAGAAGGACTGAGAAGAGTAAGAGGTTCTCAGCTTCCTGAAGGAATAGCAGGAAAGCTACCTAAAATGATTTAAGATATAATTTGATGCAATGATAAAAGAAGTAATATGACCTTGTGATCTGTAACAATGGATATTGCTTTTAATAATGAAGGTAATAACATTCAGCCTTATGCTCCGAAGAAAGAAAACTGCTAATAAAATTTCAGTTTACAACTGAACAATCTGATATTCCTTGCACTGCACACCCACTGACGCAATGATCTTGTCTGATACAATATGAGAGCTGCTTTTTTTTTAATATAACAGAGAGATGGAGAAAGAGCGGTTGGAGCATCATGCCTAAAATGATTTCGGCTGGCTTGCTTAACCCTCAAATGAGTTCATCTTCCTGGGAGGGACTGAGTTCAGTCGAGATAGGATCAGGAAACAGAACAGAAATGTCACCACCTTTCGGACAGGAGAGTGTCCCACTCCCCACTCGAAGGGGAACAAGAGCCTTTCTATATAAACTCAGAGCAGCAGTAATGACATGCTGATACAACTGCAGAGGACTGAGTTTGAGCCTAAACAATCCTTTCTAGTACTGTATTCCCGTGCTTTGGCAAACAATGATTCACAGTTTCCCAACATATGACAGTGGTAAGGTGAAGCACCTAGCAGTGATATCTCTGGACCTCAGGTTGTATCTGTGCAAGCGAGGTGCCCAGCAATATTCACTCTCTAGAATAAGGAAACATGGTGGAACAATTTAGGGCTAACACAAAAGCGACTATTTCTCTCCGTCTCTATCTCTATGCAACTTCAGATTTTTCTAACAAGTTCTAGAGTTAGCAGTAATGGTTTCCTGGATTGTTAGATTCTTTACACACAGGCCTCATCCCTGAAAACCAGAAACAGTGGAGAATTTAAAGCTTGCCCCAGTTTTCTAGTGATTTCTTTTAACGTTTAGCTGTTGAAGGTCTTGTCTTTAGCAGTTGTTCCCTTCTGATCCTGTCTCTCACCTTCCCAGTTTCTATCAAGGAAATGATCTGGGAAATTAAGAGGAAGGAGGAAAGGGTTGGGCTTGCCTAGGAGAGAAAACTGTGCAAAAATAAACCCACCAAAACAAGCAAACGAACGAAAAAAACAACCAATACTTCCCCAAAATCCAATTTCTAAAGGAAAGCCGCAGAAAATTTCCTAGAGGCATTGTGAAGGACCGAGCGTGTCCGAGGGAGAACGGGTGCAGCGCCACTTTCCCCGGCAGGCACAGCCCTCCCGAGCCCCCTGCCCCTCCACGGCTCGTCGCTGCCCTGGCGGAGCCGGTGAGGGGGCATCCACAGCACAGGGCGCGCCGTGTCTCGCGGGGAGCCGGAGAAGCACCCACCGAGGCGCGGGGAAGGGAAGGGCCGGCCGTGGACGCAGGGTGCCATCCCAGAGACAGGGCCCCAGAGGGATGCTGTCCAGCCGGCTGTGACGGCCCGAGGGAAGAAGGGTGCCGGTACCGCAGGAAGGATGCCCAGCCCCAGGGAAAAGATGCCCGGACGCGGAGAGCCGTGCCTGAGGAGCCGCGCACTCACCGGTGTTGTTCATCTTCCACCGCAACTTCCCTCGCTGGCTGCCCCGGGCGCTCAGAGCATGGTCCCGGGGCCGCCACCGCCCTCGCTCCTTGCGAACGCGCCCGGCGTTAGAGCCCCTCTGGGGGCATGGGAGCCCGGGCGGGGCAGCTGGACGCGGCGCGGCGGGCTGGGCAGGCAGCACTGCCGGCTCGGGGGCGGTCAGCGCTGCGGCGCGCCTCCGCCCTGCCCCGCGCGCGGCCCGTCGAGGGGCGGCGGCCGGCGCCGGCGCCCCACACGGCCGGCAGCGCGCGGGGGTAGGCCAGGCGGGGCCATCCCCTGCGGCGGGACGAGCCCCTGAATTACGCGGGGTGCGGGCGGGGGCAAGGGCAGATGCCCAAGGGCACAGAAATTTAAAGATGCAGCGGGCTGTCCTCTTCTCCTGCACCCCTTTCTTTTGCCCTCCCCTCTCCTCAATTTGGTGTTCCCCACCCCCTTTCCACCTCCCTCAGTCATTCTTTGTACACCCCTTCGTCCATTTTCCCTCCTCTCTTTCACTATCCTTCCTTTTTTTCCCTTACCTCCCGCCCTCCCCCCTCGCCATCCCATCTCCTCTCCCCACTTCCCTCCCTCCATTAGCTCCCTTCCTCCCCTCACTCCCATCCATCCCTCCCTCCCTCCATCTTTCCATCCCTTCCCACCCTCATTCTTTTCCCCCTCGTCAGCTTTTTCCTCCCATATGTCTTTCTTTTCCCTCTGACTCCCCTATTCCCCTCCCTCGGTTCCCCATGGGACAGGACCGCCCCTGCCTGGTAAAACCGGGGTCAGAAGGCTCGGAGAAGCCGCCCCCAAATTACCCAATCCCGCCCCGGCGCGGGGGTTTGCCCCTGGTTGGAGAGCAACCCTGTGGAGCCGGCAGCACCTGCCGCTGAAGCGGTATCTAGGAGAAGCGGAGCCCTAGTCCGCCCCTCACATACAAATCGTGCTTGCTCGGAGCAGTTTCAGACGATACCAGTCGGTTGCCTTTTTCCCCTCTCCCATAAAACAGCTTCCGGCTCAGTGAAGTTGACAGTCATGCTGTGTCTGGGCGCTTCTCCCTGGTAAGCAGCAGTAACCCCCAGAAAAGGTTGGATCGCTCCCCTGCTCTCAATAAGGGCTTGATATAGCCCTGCTACCCTTCCCAGTGGAGCTGTCATTGCTCGCACAAGAAAGTGTAACATTCCGAATTTCCCTCCCCTGGTAGAGAAACCCCAGGATGACTGGGGTTTTCTTCCCTTGTCAGGTAAGACCCATTCCCCCAAAGGTCAGGGTGGATGCTTGGGGCCATCCCTGAGCCCTGTATGCCAGCACAACAGGCCTGCCTGGAGTGCCCAGGCTGGTGTATGCATGAAGCTATAAGGTCCTGCCTTTACATCTTGGATCTCACAGAAATCAGGACTACTGCTAACACTATCCAGAGAAACTTTTAGATGCTGTTAGCTTTGCAAAGTGCCTAATAACTAATGTCATTCTGCTGGCAGATAGATGTTCCATAGTATAGCCAAAGTTCTTGAGGGCTTGAGACTGGTATCCAGGGATGACTGGTTCTGATGTCTAGGGGATCCTGGTTGTATTGCTACACCAGCCACTAGCGGGGCTCCCCAGGGCTCCATTTTAGGGCCAGTTCTCTTTAACATTTTCATAAATGACTTGGATGTAGGACAGTAAGGTGTTTAGAGCAGTTTGCTGACTACTAAATTAGAAGGAGCTGTTGTCTCTGTTGAAGGTGGAGAGGCCTTACAGAGATATCTAGACAAATTAAAGAACTGGGCAATCACCAACTGCATGAAGTTTAACAAGAGCAAACACCAGATTCTGCACCTGGGAAGGGTCAATCCTGGCTATACATACACACAGTCTGAGGGATAAGACACTGAAGAGCAGCCCCACTGAAAGGGATCTGGGGGTCTTGCTCAATAAGAAGTTGAACGTGAGTCAAGTGCGGCCAGGCAGCCAGGAGGGCCAACTGCATCCTGGGGTGCATTGAGCACAACATTGTTAGCTGGTTGAGGGAAGTGATTGTCTTGCTCTGCACTGCACTAGTACAGCCTCACCTCAAGCACTGTGTGCCGTTTTGTGTGCCACAGCACAAAAAGGACATAAAGATACTAGAGAGTGTCCAAAGGAGGGCTACAAAGATGGTGCAGGGTCTAGGGGAGAATATATTTGAGGAGTGGCTGAAGTCTCATTTGTTCAGCCCAGAGAGGAAGAGACTGAAGGGAGACCTCGTGGTGGCCTACTGCTTCCCAATGAGAGGGAGCTGAGGGGCAGGCAGAGAGAGACGCTGATCTTTTATCTCTGGTTACAGTGATAGAGCCAGAGGGAATAGCACGGAGCTATGATAGAGGAGGGTCAGGTTGGATATCAGGAAAAGGTTCTTCACCGAGAGGGTGTGAACAGCCTCCACAGGGAAGTGGTCACGACACCAAGCTTACCAGAGTTCAAGAAATGCCTGGACTATGCTCTCAGACGTATGGGTCTGATTTTTGGGTGGTCCGGTGTGCAGTCAGGAGTTGGACTCTACGATTCTTATGGGTCCCTTCTAACTCAGGACATTCTATAATTCTGTGACTTCTAAGCGAGCATTTGAAATCCTGTATGATTTGGGATGTATGTAAATTCACAGTAGCACCCTTTTATTACGTCTCTGAGTTAGAAAGGGAGATGGACATGCCTAGGTCTCTATGCCTTCATAGTGTAGCACGCCTTGTGCATGTCCAGGTGTGTGGAATGAAGTGCATTTTCCTGGCCCACTTATGGCCAGCAGTCATACAACTTTCCCCCACCTTCATGTATTGGTCCCTCCTTTCCCACTCCTGAGCTGGGACTTAACAACAAGGAGCCAACTCCTGCTTCTGGTGTTATGTCAGTAGCTTGGAGCCAGGCTGAGTGCAAGCATTGCCGATTGTTAGTTCTGTGACACAGCTCTTGAAAGAGCCGAGTGCTTCTCACAAGTTGCTGTCCGTCCTCAAATCTGACTTCTTCCACAAAGGGCAGGGTGCCTGGGTACCTTCAGGAGTCACTGACTTCTCTCTCTCAATCAGATCTGATTCGTTTGAACTTTGAATTGGTTTGCATTGGTTAAAAATGCAACATGTACACTGCTAAGAGACACTGCACTGTACACCAAGAAATATATTCTTGAGCAGCTCAGAGTAATTTTGGACCCCAAGGACCATGCTTGATGGGCAACTAAGCTACAGTTTGGGTGCAACAGAGATAAAGAAATAGACATCTATGTAGTGATTGCTATCTTTAAAAAAAAAAAACAGAGTATATTTACTAAGCAAAAGGCTTACGTTCTCTTTATTGTCAGTCTAGAAGACAATTCAAGGTGTAATTTCTTGCACTAACATGATGAAAAGCATTAGGACCTCTACACCTAAATGCAAGTAATAACCATATAATATCTGCTTGAAATTTGCATCTAACCATCTTAAAAAATAATGGAAAATGATCTGTATTAAAAAAGGAAGAATTGAAAGGTGAATGGATGTGAATACATCCAGAAGATGTTGAAGGGTCAAATTAAACTTCTGCAGCCAAAGTAAGAAGCACTTCTTTTGCAAGCATCTATTGAAAGAAAGAGTACTGAAGGGTTAGAGGCCACACAACAGAAAATAATCCTTGCAGCAAGCAGGGTCCAGTGCAGAAGAATCATCTTTTTTCAGGGAAAATCAATTACTTAATTGACTAGAAGTGAAATCAACACATCTATTTCCATTACTCAAATAGCGAAACAAATGAAACATCTTTTTAAAAATAATTCTGATTTTTAATAATGACTTTACAAAGAATTTCCTTCAAAATATAATCCAAATATCTAATTTTTGATGAATTGTTAAACTCAGGTGAACTATACGAACTTGTAGGTCCCAATCCAGTAGGTCATTTTAGTATGTGCTTAAATCTGTGCAAGTGGTTAATCCATTTTAAGCAGTGCTACTCTGTATACTTATGTGCTAAAGCAGATCTGAGCTATCTAGCATGTTAGAATCTTACTTTTTATCACTGAAACATTAACTAGCGCTCTACTTGCCATCTTAACGAAGCTCTAGAGACTATCATACTACACTACCTATGCATCCTAATTATTATTTTTCAGCCTTTTAATGTTGTTACACAGAGATGTTCTTGAAGATGAGGTCTACTTTATTATAAGCAGTATTTCTGAGCATTTTTCATCATCCTTCACTCTACTGTCTCTATAAAAGGGCCTGTATTTACTGTTTTGGTGACAGTGGCCTTATTAAAAGAAAATTTCTGGCATCATACTACGAATACAGCACTGGGAGAAGAGCAGTTACCTTGCAAATTGCACTGAACTAAGCTTCCTACTTTCTTCTAGGTACAATTTCAGAAACAGATATCACTTCACAAATCTTTACATTAACCTGGTATTAGCTGCCTGAGAAATCACAAGTTTTCATGTTATTTTGATTTTTCCTTATGTATTTTAGCAGGTACGGTGCCACCTAGGAAACTGTTGGACAGGAAGAGGCAGTCCAGCAACACTCATCACCCTTGGTGATCTGGCAAAGCCCAGGTGTGTGAATTCAAAGGTCAGAATACATACAACAGCTAATCGCTTATGTTTGTCTCTGTAAGTGTGTCTAGATATCTGAAAAGCTTCCTATGTGGGGTAAAGTCTCTTATGTGGGCATGGATTAATGCTAATTAGACCCTGTGTACATTATTGTACTTAAGCATTTCAGTTAGTCAAGGTTAAACTTGTGCTGCATGTTACAAAAAGTGAAATCATTCACTTGAAGTGGGATGGAATAGTGAATACAGGATAATAACCAGATGCCTCCTTTGCAAAGGCAGATAAAATGAAATGTAAAATATGGGCAGCTCTGATGAGGTGAATATACAAGGTTGGTTCTGAAAGTAATGCCTCCTATGTTACAGTGTTGGCCCATGATGTCAGAGCCACATGTCACTGGTATGGCAGCAGAGGTTGAACCTTCCCACCAACATTCCATTACATTTTTCTGCCATGTGACAGATGGCAGCAGAGGGGCAAAACAGCATCTGACACAAAAGCATGTATGGAGCAAAGGTGTGGAACTCATTTATTCCATGCTGGAAAAGTGGCATCCATTGACATTCATCAACACTTTCTGAGCATTTATGGTGACCAAACAGCCGATGTTGCACAGTGAGTGACTATGTTAAAAGATAGTGTTTTGTAGCTAAGTTGCTCTACAGATTAGCGTTATTGTGCTCTTTGTATTTGTTGTAGTTTCAAGGGAAATAAATAGGAGGCATTACTTTCACAGTGAACTACACTGTAATAGCCACCTGCAGTAGATACTGGTAGGTAAAGTCTCCTTGGATATTCATCACTGCTGTGATGGAATAGCATTGGGGGTTGTTGCAGAGTGATGTCTTTGCTGCCTGATGACAAATTCCTGAGTCTGTGGTATTTTTTATGTCCTACAGGGACTAGTGTGTAATCTCCCCTTCACTTCCTTTACTTCTTTCTCCTCTCTACTCAAAAGCCTGACTCACACCAGGAGGCTTAAAGCCAGAACAGTAGAGTGCTGTATATCAAACCAAGGACCTGTCAGACATACATCAGTCTTAGTCCTGAAGAACTTACATCCTAAACAAAAGGAAGAGAAGGCAAACAAAAATGGAATGGAGAGGAAGAGAAGAGTAAGATGGTTATAGGGACAACTTGCTGAATGTTCTTTCCTGCATCTAGCAGTTTGCTACTTACTTGGCTCTGCGCCTTTCTATCTTTTTGCAGTAAAGATTTTTGCTAAAAGAAAAGTATTAACAATTTCCAGTCACGCATAAACAGCCCTGAAAACATGCTGTCCATTCTCTAGGTAAGGGAGTTCAAAGACTGCAGGAGATAATAGATTTTGAAGGATGGTTGATGTATACAGACCCCATAATGCTCTAGGGAAGGATAGTAGATAGAGCTTTTCAACTGACCAGATACATAGTTCTCAAATCTTTGCTCAATTTTTATTTGTTTTACCCAGGCAAAGCTTCCTTTGATTTAAGTTGCTTGAGAAAGGATGTGTCCACAAACATGTCTATCTTTAATCAGTGAGACATGTTGATCATGCAGTTGAAAGCACATGGTGCCCATATTTGCAATGCATAGAGCTCATGAGCTCTACAGACAACAAAGAGAAAAGTAGCTAAAAATGCCCTTGCATGGATCTACCTACTGCACTCAGCCTTGTTTTCATCTGGTGTTTCAATCCCTCTGAGATACTGTTACACGAATCACCAGGGAAAATAATATCACAGAGAATCAAATAGTGGGCTGGGAGCTGAAGGACTGCAGATAACTGGGTCAGGCATCACATGAAGTGAGACTGATATGCAAGTCAGGAGCAATGTCACTAAGAGTCAAATGTTGTGCAGGTGTAAAACTGATGTCAATGAAAGAAAATTGGGCACTGAGTACAAAAGGCTGAGTCTTGGCACAAACAACATCAACAGGAGTTCTAGCTTCAGTGAAACCAGAACTGAATTTCACTCCTGGAGGGCAGCAAACACTCTCACTAAATTCTGTCTGAAAAACAAAACAAAAAACAGCTGAAGAAATTATGACTGGTTTCCTGCATTTGATGGGACCATGTATCTGATACCCCCAACGCATGCATGTCTCCCCCAGCAGTGAATCATCAAGAGAAAAAGTTACAGCAACAATGACTACTGCTACCTCAGAGCATTGTTCTGAACCATAACATTTAACGACATGCCACATTTTTTTTATCAGGGCCGTATTCTGGGTGCAGTGTGGCATGTGAGAGGTGCATATAAGAATGAAGCCAAACACCTATTTCCTCTCAGTATTTATTTGCATTTGCTTTGGTCATAACTCCAGGCCCCTTCTAAAGCCCCCACCCCACCTCTGCAGCCCACTTATCACGGGGTCCTTTTTGGCTACAAAACCCAACCAGCATTCATTAGTGCAGTCACTGACCTGGAGCAGGGCTGGCAGCTGTGTTCTCTATTTCCTGCCCAGGCATCTGCTGCCTTGATTGGAGGAAAATAGTTATTAAACCTTCTTCAAAACAGGAAACTTCTCTTGTCCCTGCTTCCTGAGGTACAGGAACAGTCTCCACAGCAACCCCTGGACAAAGAGAGCTCCTATTAACCACTGGGGTGCCATAACGGATACAGTGGGAGGTCATATTTCAAGCCATAATCCTACCCTAAGGGCTTGAATGCACCTCTCTGCACATCCTTGCTCCCACCAGATCTACATCCATGCCATTGCTTCATTAAATAGTCTGGAAGTTAATTAGCAGATGATAATCCTATCCACTGGAAGCTTTTGTAAACACTTCATTGTGACTAAATATTGATCCTGTGTCATCAGCCTCTGAAACAATTTTCTAATACTGTCTTTCCATCTTACTGGAGGGGTGATGGAGTATTTCAACACTGCCACACTCTCAGGTGTTATGCAGGGTCTATCTTAACTTTATGCAGTTTTTTTTTTTTAAACATCTTGTGCTTTGCTTGTTGAGTATTTTTGCTCTTACGATCAGGCCTCCTTGAGAAGTCTAATGTGGAGATTTCCACAAATCATTTGTAGTTTGAATGCTGTCCATTGTAGTCCTAGAGAAGACCACACACACACACTTACATTCGTGAGTTTGCATCTGTGAAGGACCACTGCTAGTGGAGCATTAACTTCAGCAAATTCAGCTTTAAAGTTCAAATCTGGTGGGTTCTTTTAAAAGCATATACAAGTCATACGTAATTGACAGGGGAATAAGGTGCACCTCACAGAATAAAAACAAGTGCAATAGCTGAGACATAAACAGTGATAAGTCCTTGTTCTTTTTGGTTTTGGAGGCAAATTCTACCTCCCAGATACCTTTTCATAGCAAATGCAAAGCCACAGAAATATCCCCCTCTGCTTCACCTGTAAATCAGATCCATTTGGACATTTGAGTATTTTTTCCACTGTTCAGGCTTAAAGAAACAAAATAGTAGGATACAGTGACATTCAGAACTTATCACTTCCTCTGCATTCAGCTCCTTTCTCACCAGTTACTGAAAGTAGAGTGCCAAATGGGAGGATCCCTCAGACTGTCTGATTCCTTGCCAGCAAGCTATTCTGTTAATCCCAGAATGGCTGCCTTCAAACCTAGACTAATTATTTCATAAATGTCTGTACGTACAACTAGCTGCCGTGTTACTGACCACAGAGAGAAGCTGTTATGTACTAGTTACTTATGTCTGCTGCAATCCAGGCCACCTCACTACCTTTGCCAGTACTGGGTAGAGAAGCCTTGTAGCAGAAGAGTTTAATTAAATTTCCTGTAATTTTCATATACGCAGAGGCAAACAATATATATATATTTTAAAAGGGAAAAGCGAAGCCTGTTGAGACAGGCAATTTATTTTTGTCCAATCTGGGTCATAAATCAGATAAACAAGTTCACATTCAGTCCCTTACCAGATAAGGTAAAGAAATAGTACATTTTAAGCTAAATACAAGTCATAAATGCAAGGAAAAATAACGAGGCAAGACTGCTACTGAAGTGCTCCCAGTTCGACATTGTTTCTGTGACTTGTTCTTGGGGGAAAGGCCTAAACCTAGCTCTTACAAGTTGAGGTTATGCTGCATGAGGAGAGAACATAAAACTTCTGTAATTAGATTATGGAAATGTTTTTCCACAATTGCTCAAATTATAGGATGAACTCCTTGTGGTATATCTACCCTCTGGAGAAAGCTTTCCTGGGAGCCAAAACTGGGAGAATAAATTCCAAAATGCTAAAAAATTCATTTTAGTCTTATATTGAACATTTCCCTCCTTGTTCCTTCAGTCTCTCTTGCAGACAGCCAAGACTTCTTTAAATTGTTCCACATTTGGAACAGACCGAACAGTTCCCAGCTTCTGGGTTGTTATTGCATAGCCTGGCTGCATTCAGATGTTCTTCAAGTAGAAGCAGATGTGAGGAAGGGTGTGAGGAATTCCCACAATGCTAACTCACTTCTCACTGAACCAGGCGATCAACTTTTTCAGCTTCCTCTTGAGCACTGGTATTTATGGTGGGAAACCCCACCAACACTGACTATAGTTTGCTGGGTAAGTAATACAGGAGACATGAAAGCCTTATGAAGCCAACACACTCAAACACGCTCTTGTCAGGAACATTAGCACTGAAATACCTCCATTCTACCTGGCACAGCTTTGCTTCTAGCACGCATTTCTGAAGCATTTCAGCTGTTCAAGGATGAGAATATCCAACATGTTCTCATTATAGTTCAGGAGCTGTTCTCAGTAATCACAGGATCATACACATATAAGGTTGAGAAAGATCTCCAAAGGCTCAATTCTGTCTCCTCTCCATGCTCAGTCATCTGTCAAAAGTGTACCTAATCAGTTGGTATCTTGCACAGAGAACCAAAGGGTGAATTAGAAGAGGCTGCTCAAGATTAGCTTGGGATGTCTACATAGGACTTGTGACATAGTGCATCTTGGGTTAGTTTGCCTCCTAGGTGAGATCCAAGGGTTTTACCAATAACAGCAGATGGGAAGAACAAACAGACAAATTAATACTCCTTTTTTCATTCTTAATTTTGGCACCAGGTCCAGACTTCACAAGGACTTACCTGTTGAAAATGTGAGTAGTTCACTTCTCCAGAGCACTTGTTTGTTGTTCCATAATTACCACACAAATAATACTACTGAATGAACAAGCCCTCAGTCATACCTTTTAAAAATATTTAGCATTGCTGGGGGGGAAAAACTATACACAAAATAAGGGAATGTACAACACTTTTGTCAAAGTAAAGCAAGAATATATTCTGCTCATTTTCTGTTAGTAATTTCTTTTCAGAAACATTGAGCCCTGGAATTAATAAAACTTGGCTTCTCGTAAATTTGTGTCATGGCTGCTTTTCAAGTCAGAGATAACGCAAAGTCTAATTTAGAGCTTTTCCTTGCAGCTGGGCTGTTAAATAAGAAACATTCTGAATTTATTGTTGCTTGATAAAGAGTGAACATAGACTAACTTCTACCATACTATATCCTTCTGTCTCATCTACATGCCAATTCCAGACTCATATCTTTAGTGACAAGCTATCAAAAGAAGAAGAAAGTCCAGCTGAAGGAATTTTAATATGAAGGACACAAGTTATAAGATACAGTAATTTTATATAGTGGATGAGAGTATTTATGACAGCTGCAAAGCTGGGTCAGAAATCTCACAGACCACTTTTGATCCAAGCAGAGAAAAAGAAGGGTACAGTTTATTCAAGTGACATTATTAGGAGCCATTTAATTTTTCAATCAGTGTTTTGATTTATAAGGGAAGACATGACACATTAATACCTCATTACTGATAACTCCTATGTAGCAGTTGGGCTCTCCTTACTCCCTCCCCATATATTCATTAATGTAATTATTTCTAATTAAGAGACAGTGATGACATTGTCTCCAATCCCCTCCTCTCAGTGCATAACCAAGAGACTCCAGTGCATTCCCAAGCATTCCTGCCCTGCACCATTTTGCTCCATCACTTGCAAGTCATGGCAGTTAAAGTCACTGGCGACTGGAAGAAGGGAAACATCACTCTCATTTTTAAGAAAGGGAGAAAGGAAGAGCTGGGGAACTACAGGCTGGTGAGCATCACCTCTGTGCCTGGGAAGAGCATGGAACAGACCCTCCTGGGCGAGATGTTAAGGCACATGAGGGATAAGGGGGTGACATAAGACAAGCAGCATGGCTTCACCAAAGGCAGATCATGCCTGACCCATCCGGTCGCCTTCTATGATGGAGTGACAGCACTGGTGGACAAAGGGAGGGCAGCTGATGTCATTCACCTGGGCTTCTGCAAAAGCCTTTGATATAGGGTCCCACACCACATCCTTATCTCTAAATTGCAGAGATATGATTCAAAGGGTGGACTATTTGGTGGATAAGGAATTGGCTGGAATGTTGCAGCCATAGGATTGTGGTAAATGGCTCTACATCCAGGTAGAGGCCAGCAGTGAGCGGTATTCCCCAGGGGTCTGTCCTGGGACTAGCACTCTTTAACATCTTGATCACCTACACAGATGATGGGATTGAATGCATCCTCGCAAGTTTGCAAGTGACACCAAGCTGAGGGGTGCAGTTGATGCAGCAAAAGGAAGAGATGCCATCCAAAGCAATCTAGACAAACTTGAAAAGTGGGCCCACGTAAACATGAGGTTCAATGAATTCAAGTATGTGGTGTTGCACTTGGGTCAGAGCAAGTCCAGATATGTATACAGTCTGTGAGAAAAGCTCCTTGAGAGTAGCCCTGCAGGGACTTAAGGGTCCTGGTGGATGAAAAACTTAACATGAGCCAGCAGAGTGCACTTGCAGCCTGGAAGGCCAACATTATCCTGGGCTGTATCAGAAGAGTGGTGGCCAGTAGGGCAAGGAAGGTGATTGTCCCTCTCTACATGGGCCTTGTGAGGAGGCCCCATCTGCAGTTCTGCCTCCAGGTCTGGAGCCCCCAATTCAGCTAAACAAATGCTCTGAATATTTTAGCCTATACCTTTACAAGTAAAGTGAGGCAATTTTACACCAATCGCAACAGATGTATGACTAGAGTCACTCAAGCTCCACCTGAAAGCAAGGAAATACTATAAAAATGACTTCAGAGTGTAGGAATTTTAGGGAAGATACCACTGCAGACAAGTCAGGACATTGCTGACTTCTGGGATCAGTCAATGGGCTGATCCTCTCTGTCCCCCCCGCTGGAATGCCTACTGGGCCAGATTTACACACTTGATTATACCCAGTGCTTCCCTAGGACACTCAGAAATGACTATAGTTATTCCTTAATTTAAGGTGCTTGCAGTCAGCTGTATTATTCAGTTTTGGAACCTGCATGTGCTCTGCAGACAGCGTATTCACCACTGGAAGTCCAAAAGAATCTGCAATCTGTTCCTTCAATAAACAGCACTATTCATGAATCTAGCCGTGAGAGCTCTCACTGAACGGGACCGAACTCTTTCAGGGGGGCCGATAGCTCACTGAACGCTGCTGCCCCCTGCTGGAGAAAAAGACGCAACCAAATAAGAGAACAGTACTACAGGCACTGCATGGAGCAAATGGACTCACTACTACCGCCTGGTGATTAAAAGAAGTAATGCAGACTCTCGTCGCTCTCGTGCCCCCTACTACAAAAGCGCGGTACAGGAACGGCAGCAACGCTTAGGCTTCCTCTGACCTCCTTCACAGCAGCAGCAGGAACAGCTCGGAAAAGGCACGAAAGCAGCACGAACGGAAATACTTCCGCGGAAGTAGCGCCTCGTTTCTCCAACCGCCAAGCGCTGCGAATCCGCCACTGCCTATGGTCTCCAGACAGTAACACGCGCGCCCGAACATTTAAAAATTACATCTTTTTGCTTTAACTGCTCTAGGCTAAAGCGAGGAACCTCTTCTCGCACCGACAGCCTCCAGCGCTATTCTCTCCTCCACTGCCCGCCGCCTCCTTCGGTATTAAGGCGCCCCAGCCAGCAACAACAGCCGTCCATTCCGCCTCCAGCTGCACCTGCGCGCCCCGCGGCACCCGATTGGCTCATCGCCGACACGGATCCACAGGTGTCGGCCCCAGATCCGCGCATGCGCTCTAGCGTTGCGGCCCTCGGTGCTGCCGCCAGCTGTAGCTAATTCGGTACTGCAGGCGTCTCTACACGCAGAAAAGACGAGAAACGGGCAGGAAAGCGTACGCCGTGCAACTGACACGGGGGAAAAGAACGCCAATTCGTCGCGTGCCTCTACATACCCGTACACTGCGCAGCAACGGAAAGCCACATTTCGCTCAGTGCCCTGATCAGCTGCTGGGTGCCCAAAGAGGTAAGGCCAGAATACACATCCACATATACACCCACTTTATGTGATGGCACCAGAGGTTCTCAGTGCACCCTAGGATGCCCTACAGTGGCCCAGGCAGCCGCCTAATGTGGCCCACAGTATACTGGGGTGTGCTTGGACTACAGTAGGGTACACTGGAAAACATATAGGGCACTCTAAAGCACACTCTGGAGCTCAGAGAATATTGTAGGGAGCCCCATATTCCACCCTGGCATCCTTGGAAGCCTCTAAGACACAGTGGGAAGCACACTAGCGGACACAGACAGGCTCTGTGAGTCCATCAGTGTTCCCTGGAGTACACTGGATGGCTCAGGGAGGTCTCTGGTGTACGCTGCAAAACCTTTAGCATGACCCTGGGGGCTCTGAGGGTACATTGGGATGTTATCAAATGCACTGGGAAGTCCTTGGAGTCCAGTGGGACACACTGGGTAACCAGTAAAGAACTCTAGAGCACACCGAGGAGCTGTGAAAGGGCTGTAGCGTGCTCTGGGATGTGTCCCTAATGCTTGCTCAATAGCTCAGGGATATGTTTAGGTATCTCTAGAGCTGATTGTGGGGGCACTGCAAGACCTCTGGGGCACATTAGAGGGCACTGAGTCCCATGGGAGTGTTCTAGGGCACCTGAGCTTATGTTCCAGGCTTGACTATGTCCTCCAGAGCACCTGAGAGACTTCCCTGGGCCCAGGCCAAAGCAGCCTGGAACCCAAGCCTATGCACTGGAATCACTTTCGTGTTCTGCTGTACCTGAAACTGAAAAGCCCTTGATGCATGCGTTTGTGAAGTCCTTAAAGTGATTATCCCAGAACATTACCTCCAACCCCTTCCTGCTTCACTGACCTTCTGCTTCTCCTGCATTTAATTATGACAACAGGCAGGAGCACCACTACACATAAGCCAGGCTGCAGGGGCCTCACCTTCAACAGTGTACTCCAACTCCTACAAATGTAATTGCCTCAAGGTCCTCCAGAGCAGCACCCCCACACAAATAGCTAAGGTTGCCTACAGCCTCAGTCAAATCTCTACATCATCCATAGTAAGAAGAGAGCCACATCATAAAATGCAGATAAAAAAAGAGACCAACCTGAAAGCCAAGGTACAGCATAGAAATAAGGACTAGCACAGAGCATAAGCGCGTACCTGCGGTGGGACAAAGAGCTGCTAGGAAGGCAGAGAGAAAACAGAGCCCTTCCGCACCAGTTCCAAATAGCACAATAGTCCCAGACACTCCTAGTTGTTTGTATGTCTCAGGTGGGACCTGCTACATGCCTAACAGCAGATTTGAGCACTGCACACACACTTCAGCCAGCCAGACCTGCCTCAAGGAAAACACAAGCAAGGCAGGTGCCCTGAAAAGGGGATGGAAAGATCTTCAGGACAGCAGTAGTACCACTTACTCCGCATGCACACTTCACCTAGTGCAACAGGCTCCTCTTCTTTGTTAAGGCTTCCAAGCACATTTTTTTTTACCACTCTAATAATAATGTTTCATCTTCCTACCTGATTAGGTTAGTGCCACAATCAGAAAAATCAACACAATAGAAAGGTGCTACAAAAAGAGATGCAACAACAGAGCAGCTAGCTCAATCGAAAGACATTATAAGGGAAGATTACTCACCTATCTCCGAGGATCAAGGTTCACAAGAGAAGCTCCCCAGAGGAAGGATCTCCAG
The DNA here is from genome assembly GCF_002078875.1 of Numida meleagris. Lineage (NCBI taxonomy): Eukaryota > Metazoa > Chordata > Aves > Galliformes > Numididae > Numida > Numida meleagris. The sequence continues at coordinate 20,022,733 of NC_034419.1, forward strand.
CAAGAGATCCTTTCTTAGTGGCAGTCAGCCATTAAATGAGGTCTAAGAGAGATGGCGCCTTGCTCCACCCCCTTCCGGTCACACAGTGAATCACCTTCACCTGTGCTCCCAAGGCTGACCAGGTCTTTTCCCCAGGCGCTCAATCAATGGTTCAAGCTGTGACTCAGCAGTTCCCATACTGTTACGATCATTTGATTTTTGCAAAGCACCTTTAATCACCCTGCAAATCCCCATCGTTATAAGCAGAACTACGACATACATTTGCAGTAATCTGAGCTTTATTTGTGGCATTTTTTAACACAACAAAGGCATTTGTAAAAAAATACATTGAAAATATAAGCATTCAGAGGCTGAAAAAATGTCAGTAGAGCCCTGTGCTTTCTGCTAACGTGCTTTCATTTCATTATAATTAAATTTGCCTGGTAGTTTGATTTTAGTGCATGAATATTTAAATAAATGTAACAGATGCTGATAAAGAAAAACGCAACATCAGTTAAATCATTATTTATACAGATATTCATAAGCAATTAACAAAGGTTTCCTGGCCTTAGAAAATATTTCCTTTCTTTGCCTCCTCTTTTTTTTTTCCCCCCACACTTCCAACTTTGTGTTTACCTGAAATCAAAGGAAAAAAAGAGAACCGAACGTCCGAGGCTGTGCTGCGCGCCCCCGCAGCCCTATCGGCGAAGCGCTTTCCTCGGTCTCTGCTGCCACCGCGTGGCCAAAGCGCGAAACTGCACCGGGGTCGGCCAAGTCCCAGGCGGCCTTATGGGCCGGTGAGGGTGCGAGGAGCTCTGGGAGCGCTCCAGGTTTTCTGGACTCCCTCGATGCCCTCATTGCCCCGTGGAGCACCACAGAGCGCACCCGGAGCTGCACAGCGCGTCATTGTACTGTTTCCGCTCTATGTTGCCCATCTCTGGTAATAGGTCATTCAGGCTCTAATACGCATCTGTTTGGAATCCCAGAAGTGGACAGTCTTTGCTCTGAGCGTTCTGTGCCATCTTTCCAACAATCTCAATGATAATAGGGCCTCCTTGTTGTACTGCGCATGTACCCGGAAAAGTAGAAGTGGTGAATATTTATTTTAACCGCTCTGCGCCGCCAGTTAGTATGACGCATGTGGAAAGAAACACAGAAGTGGTAAATCTTAGTTCTAAATGCTCTGTGCTGCAAGTCCACCAATATCTATGTTGATTAGTCCTCCGGGCAGTAACAAGCATGTGTACAAGCAGATAAAAATTCTATCTACAGGCTGACCACTCAAGGTTGGGATGACCAAGCATGTCAAGCACCTCTGTTCCCAGCACTCTTCCCCACTCTAAGTGTGCTAGTTTTCTTCACCTTCTGCATATTCACGTGGGGGTGAGCCCAGGGAAATATCCACTTTGGCTCCCAGCAGTCCCTAGGCACCCCGTGATATCCGACTGGCTCATTGCCGTGTCTGACACTGTGTGTTAGTGCTGCTGCGATCGCTGCTGTTCCCAGCTGAATGCAATTCTGTACTGCAGCTCCTGCTCCGTGCAGGCACAGTAGGAAAGATACTCTTGCATGGTGCAGGGATGGGGGCGGGTCTATTGGGTGGCATGGGAGCCATGCAGAAAAGACACGAAATGGGCTGGAAAATGAACCCCGTCCTACACCATGGAAAGAACACAGCTTCGTTGCATGCTCCCACTTATCCACAATGTAGTACAGCAATGGAAAACCCCATTCATGGCAGTGCCCCAGACCTGACTTTGCTGACAGGCTGCTGGGTGCCTGGAGAGGTATGGGCAGTATGCACACCCACATGTACACCTGCCATATGCTATGGCACCGCAGACTGCACCGAGAGGTTCTCAGTGCTCCCTGGGGTGCCCTGGCCCAGGGAGCAGTCTGGTGCAGCCCAGAGCATCCTGGGGCATGCTTGGACTGCAGTAGGGTATGCTGGAAAGCTTCTGAGGAACCCTAGAGCAAACTGAGGGAGCTCAGGGAGTATAGTAGGCTGTCCCAGAGCATGTCAGCCTTGGAAGCCTCTAGGACACAGTGGGAAGACTGTAGGGTGTGCGAAGGGTCACAGACAGGCTCTGGGAGTCCACTGGGGAGCCTGAGAGTCCATTGGGTGACACACTAAGTAGTTCTGAGGCATGTCTTGGTATCTCTAGAGGTGACTGTGGGGCCCTAAAAGACCTCTGGGGCACATTAGGGTGGTACTGTGTTCCATGGGAGTGTTCTGGGGTGCCCAGGAGTTAAATGGGGGGCTGTTGGAGACTCCTTGGGAAGGCTTTATGGGGCTGTAGGAGTGGATGGTCTTGTTGGCATCTGATTGGCTGGGAGGTGATTTCTCCTGGTCTAATTAATTAAATTACCAAATAGCACAATTCAACATTCTTGACAGGTCTTTTCTTTCTAAGGTACTATTGTCATGCAGCTGCTGCAGCTTTGGTCAGATATGTTGAGTTGTAGCAGAAATGCTAAGTCACGGTTTGAACCGGTGATTGAGCACCTGGTGGGAAGGCAGGGCCAGCTCAGGGGAGCTCAGGTGCACACAATGTACCTGAGTGACCAGGAGGGGTGGAGCCAGGATGCACCCCTTCCCAGACCTCATGTAGGGGTTGGTAGTAGAGGCAAGGGGATCTCTCTGAAGGTTTCTGTGTACTGAAGGTACGTAGACAGCTTCTTTCTCTTGTTTTTGTGCCTGAGCTGTTACCTTTGAGTAAAACCTTATTAGCTGTAGCCTAGGATCTTGCTACTTTGCTGTCGTTGTGCTTTTTTATTGCGTTACGGTTATGAACTAAATCAGTGCTGTGGATGGTTTACATAGATAGTCTGTAGAACATGGGGATATTATGTGTATATAAATATAAGATAGATTATAGTAATTAGTTAAGCTGTGTAGAAATGGTGACCTGATGTGCATGGTGTGGATTAGGGAGGGGATATTGTCTTAGCTTTTGGACAGAATTGGATTCTTCAGAGTGTCTGCTGTAATGCTATGTTTTTCTAGGAAAAAAAAAAAGACATTGATAACATGCTGATGTTAATAGTTGCTCCTAAGCAGTATTGTACAGAGCTAAGGCCGTTCACAGCAAAGGCTCTAAGGAGCTGGGAGGGAACGGGATCAGGATAGCTGACTTAAACTAGACAAAAAGATATTCTGTACCATGTGACATCATGTGGGAGGAGTTCTAAAGGGAGTGGGAGCTCATTAGGCTCTTACTTGTTGCTTAGGTGCTAGCTGGGTATTAGTTAGGGGATGGTAACTTGAGCTTCAGTAACTGAGCAGTAACTTGTTCTTCACTTGTTATATACATCAATATACATATGTACGGTCATAACTACTATTGCTTTTCATTTCTTCTATTGCAGTAAATATTTTAATATTAATTCTTAAGTTGTGCTTTGTTTTTTTTTTTTAACATCATTCTCTCCTCTATCCCACTCGGAAGCAGACGGAGTGAGCAAATGACTGTATAATGATTACCTAATTGCTAGGTTAAACTGTAACGTGATACCAAATGAGAGAGATGCTTCCTTTACACTGACTGTTCTAGTATGCAGGGAACCTTTAAGGCATGGGGATAGAGAGAAGAAAATAAGCCTTGGTTTTGCTGGTATGATCTCAGCCAGCTGCTCTTTCCTTTAAGAGGCAGCATCAAGCTTAAAAGGTCTGTATGCAAAATCCTGATATTCTCCTTTCCCTTACCTATAATACCCTAGGATGTTTTAGCCACAACAAGGCATAGAATGTCATTTTTCATGATGCCTACACAGTTCTGTATTGTGTATTTCAGTAAATTTAGAGAACTAAAAGGATTGTAACACTAGTTTCAAATGAGCATGGCTTTGTGGTTTTCGAAAAATGTTGGCTCTCCTGACTTTCTGTTGTTTTAGAAATCTTAATGTCTGTGAATGCTCTGCTTAATAATAAAACGAAGTTTGAAGCTTACAGTAGTTGACACTGTCTCTTTAAGCTTCTCTACCTCTGCTTCATTACAAAAAAACTACCAAATTACTGTTTTTTCTGTTTTCTGGTTCTGTGCTTTCCTGTTCTGAGGCATTGATTCTTTCTATGCAGGTGAATTATTTTTTGTATTTGTAAACTGAGGTGGAAGACTGCAGCATTCATTAATCTTTGTGGAAACAATGTAATGGTCCACACAAAACTCAAAACCGCAGCTTTGTGTGGTGACTGCCTGCATCTTGCTGTGTTAGTATTGAAATTTGTGCCCCCCTATCTATTAGGAATTTCACCAATTGTATTTGAGGATAGACTGGAATCAATATGTGGGCCATTGTAGCTCATCCATTAATAAACATCCCTTTGCCAGACAGGCAGACTCAGTTGCCTACTGGTCATTACTCTTTCTATTTCTTCTGCTTCATGCCTGTATGGGATCTGTCAGGTCACAGCCTGAACTGGTGACTGAGTACCTGGTGAAGGGGTGTAGCCAGCCCTGGGAGCACAAGTGGAAGCAATTCACCTGTGGGACCAGATGGGGTTGAGCCTGGCTCCACCCTTCCCTAACCTCAGTTAAGGGTTAGTAGCTGGAAGGGAAGCATCTCTCCCTGGAGACTGCCTCCTTTGGAGTGTTGGGTGAACCCTGGTCCTCAGGAAGGGGTAAGTGATTCCTTCTTTATAACAGGATTGTGATCTCTGCCTTTCTAGGGGGATCTGAAACTGGTTTAAAGCAGTTATAACTGCTATGCATGTCCTTACAGTGCCCTTCCCTTTTTCTCTAAGGGAGATGAAGAGATTATCTCCTATTCTTTCAAGTGCTGTTGAAGGGGTTGATGTTCCTTTTTTTTTTTTTCCACTACTGCCTTGTTTCTGGAATGCTTCAATCAGACACAAGATAATGCTAGTAAGCTGACTATGTATTGCAGCTCTGGGAATGCCTAGAGCTAATGCCCTCTTCCATAAAGGGATTCTGCATTCTTGAGATTTTGTTTGCACCTTTTAAAATTCATTTCCTTGTGGTTGAGCATCTATTCCGTTTCATGGGTCTCAGCTGATGATCACCCTGGGGCTTTAAACTCTGCTGCACATTGTCGCAGCCCGCTTCACAACTGTAACTAACAATGCCATGCATTAATTCTGCCCATGCAGAGAGTTGTTTAAGGGTATTCTGTATGTAGTTACCATGTACAGGATTATGTTCTATGTCTCTCTTGATCTCATTCCATTTTGCAGTTTGATGGGGTTTAAAGATAGCAGAGGCTCCTCTAAGTGATTTAAGCACTGTGAAATCTACTGGAGCATATTACAGAATGTCATGAACCACTCATTTGTGCATTGCTTGTATGCAGGCAGGTTTTGTGATGTCTGTGGGAAGCTCGCTTAAAGATTGAATGAGGATTACAAGGGGTTCACCTTGCTCCGTGGGGGTCTATTCTCCCAGCCCAATAAGCTACATGGCTGGTAGTGGAGTGAGGTGCATCTACCAGGCTGGGACCTAAGCTTGAGAAAGCTCCCAGAACCCAGAGGCTGTTTTCTTCATCCTCTCTTGGCATGATATAGTCTCCACCACTCAAGTGTACTTGCCAGGAGTATTCTGTTACAGTTTCATCTGGTTCTCTGCTATATCTCTCTTGCAAATTTGTCAGTGATAAGGGATCCCAGGGGATAGTTCTCATAGTACATTGTGGCTGACCACCCTAGGCTCCTACGGTTCTTCCTGCTTTAACAGCAGGTCTGCCTTCATCTTCAGAGGGATTTATGGGAAACAAAAGATTGTCCTCTTCTGGACCTCTATAGTTAAGATTACCCCAGAAATCTCCATCCCAATCTTCAGGGGACACTATTAGGTTCCTTATCTGTATGATTGAACCCCTACCCTTCTCCCTCCCATCCCCTGACCACCGTTAAATAGCAAGCTCTGCAGCTGTGGGACCCAACAGCTTGAAGAAGTGAGGCCCCTGGTCTGCTGAATATTTAGACTGGCATGGAGCAGCTCTGTAACTGATGTGGAATATCCCAGGGGGGATCATCCTGACTGGAGTACTCAGTGAGTTTCCCAGGAGCCATTATACATGTAGGCTTCCCTGCCTGCCCTGATCGCACCCTGACCATCGACCTCTCTCATATCACTGTCTCATGGTTTTGGGCATCTTATCAAAGAATCCTTGGAGTTGGAAGGGATCTTTAGTGGTCATCTAGTCCAAATCACCTGTGATGAATAGGGACATCCACAGCTAGATCAGGATGCCCAGGGCTTGATCCGGCCTTCCCTTGAAAGTCTCCAGGGATGGGGCATCCACTGCATCTCTGTACAACCTGTTCCGGTGCCTCATCACCCTCACTGTAAAGACTTTTTCCTTATAGCTAACCTAAATTTTCCATCTTTATCTTTGAAACCATTTCCCCTTGTTCTATCACCACAGACCCTGCTAAAGGGTCTGCCCCCTTCTTTCCTGTAGCTCCCATTCAGATATTGAAAGGCTGCTCTCAGGTCGCCTCGCAGCCTTCTCTTCTCTAGGCTGAACAGCCCCAGCTCTCCCAGCCTGTCCTCATAGGAGAGGGGTTTCATCCCTCGGTTCATATTCATGGCCCTTCTCTGGACATGCTCCAACAGGTCTATGTCTCTCCTGTACTGAGGACTCCATATCTGGAGGCAGTACTCCAGGTGAGGCCTCCTCTGCACAGAGTAGAGAGGTGAGATCACCTCCCTTGACCTGCTGTCAGTGCTTTTTTTTTTTTTTTTTGTTTTCATGCAGCCCAGGATATCGTTGAGTTTCTGGGCTGTGAGGGCACATTGCTGGTCTCACATCCAGCTTTCTGTCCATGAAGTGCCCTCAAGTCTTTTGGGGCAGGACTACACTAATGCTTTCATCCTCCAGCTTGTATTGATAATAGGGGTTGTCTAGACCCAGGTGCAAGACGCTGCACTTGAATTTGTTGAACCTCACGAGGTTTGCCTGGGCATGCTGCTCAAGCCTGTCTAGGTCCCTCTGGATGGTGTCCTGTCCCTCTGGTGTGTCAACCATATCCCACAGCTTGGTGTCATCAGCGAACTTGCTGAGGGTGCACTCGACTCCACTGTTGATGTCACTGATGAAGATATTAAAGAGTATCGGCCCCAGCACTCACCTCCTGGGGGACACCACTCATCACAGATCTCCATCCAGACACTGAGCCACTGACCACCTCTCTCTGGACTTGAATTGGCAGCCAGTTCTTCAACCACTGAACAATCCGCCCATCAAATCCATCTCGTGAAGTCCAGATAGATGCCATCAGCATCTCTTCCCTTGTCCACTGATGCAGTGACACCATCAAAGAAGGCCACTAGGTTGTTCAAGCAGGATTTGTCCTTGGTGAAGCTGTATTAGTTCTCCCGTATCACCTCTCTGCTTTGTGTGCCTTAGCATAGCTTCCAGGAGGATTTGCTTCATGATGCTTCTCTCTCACAGAGCTGAGACTGACAGGTCAGTAGTTCCCAGGGTCATCCTTTTTACCCTTAAAAATGAGTGTGATGTCATCTTTTTTTCTGCTCACTGGGGACTTCACCCTATTGCCATGACTTCTCAAATATCCTTGAGAGTGCCTTAGTGATGACATCAGCTAATTCCCTCAGGACTCTGTGATGCATCTCATTGGGGCCCATAGACTTGTGGATGTTCAGGTTCCTCAGGTGGTCCACAAGCTGATCTTTGCTCATGGTGGGGGGGGGCAGGGGGGGCTACTTCCCCAATCCCTTCCTAGCCTCCCAAACATTTGAGGGCTGGGTGAGAAGCAGCTATCAGAGAAGGCCGAGATGAAAAAGTTGCTGAGTCCCCCAGACTTCTTGTCTGTTGTTAGCAGCTACAGGGCTGGTAGTAAGCAGCAACATGTGCGGGATGCAGCCATGTTGCTCTGAGACAGGAGCGGTACAGTACATGCTTGCAAAAGAGGCACTACCCTGCATGTGCCCTGCATGTCCAGGGCAGTCCCTTTATTGTATTGCATTCAACTGGTGTCAGCGGAGATCTGTGGTGCTCCTGAGTGATGCAAGAACTACACAGAGCTTTGTGGCTCTTTCTGGATACAGCAGAAAGCAGGGGAAAGTAGCAGGAAACTGCATCTCACTGATACGGGGTGGGGGGGTGGGAGAAGAGCCTGATCATCTGCTGATCCTTGCCCAGCTGCTGCTCAGCAATGAAAAGCTGCATTTCCAGGACTGCCTCAGAACCCAACTTTGGCTGCTGGTTGCCTAAAGAGGTAAGGGCAATGTACACAGACCAACATTCACCCATTACGTAGTGTGGCACAATGTAATGCTTCCAGAGCTCGTTACTACACTTCAGAGTGCCCTACAGGCTGCCTCTTGTTTTCCTCTCACCTTTTCCCTGCTTTCCCTGGGTGTACTACTTTCTTTGCCCTGTTCCTTCCCATTGCCTTCCTCTGTGTTGCTCAGGCAATGCACTTTTCGTGGGAGTATCCAACCCTAAAGGACTGCTGTTCTACGTAAAAGCGATCCAGTCAGGTTGTACTGCTGTGCTCGGTTCCTCAGATCTCTCCTTGTTTTCTAGAGCCTAGAAGTGGATGGCACTGGGGGACCTGATTAGCAGGGAGTTGGATGGCACTGGTGGGGCCAGATGTGCTGGGAGGCAGCATTATTTACCTTGACCCAAACCCCAAACTTAATAGGAGCTCTACAGATAATTGTATTAACCTACAGTGCGACTCTTAACCTAACCCTTAACCTGATGCTAAAAATACATCTAACCCCAAAAGGAGCAATAAAAATAATAGTAGAAGTTTCATTGTAAAAGTAACATGAGTTCTAATTGTAATGCAAAAAACAATCATTAAAATAAGGATATTCTTAACCCAGAAAGTAACATTAATCATAACCCTAATGACTCTAACAAATTATTATACCTTAATCTTAAAAATCAACAAAAACTAGCAGTAATTGAATCCTCAAGAAAGCATAGAAGAGGTACGGGCAGCACATGCATCCATGTGTACACCCACTGCATGCAATGGCACCACAGAGGGCTCTGGCATGGTTGCAGCATGCCCTGCACAACTCTGGGGTTGCCTTGCAAGAGGCAGCTGTGAGGCATAGATAATGTCTATGCAGGTGAAGAAATTCTATTGTGTCCGTAAATTTAGGTGGAATACTGTAGTTGGTTATTCTTTCTGGAAACAATGTAATGGTCCATGCAAACCTCAAAACTGCAGATTTCAGCAGTGACTGCTTGTAGATTTGCTAGGGCCTAAAACTACCAGTTTATTGCATTTCAATTATTCAAAAAAGCTAGGAATAAAACTTGTAGTGTGGGAAAGACGTTTGTAAACAAATTCAAATATTAACAAGACAGAGGCTGAGAGAAGGCTAATGTGGCCATGTGATATCCGCAAATGTGCCTTCATTTTATTATTGTTAAATTTGCTTGGTAAATAAATTGTAGCGTGAAAATACTTAAAAGCAGTGGATGCTGGCAAAAATGGAAAAAAAAAAAACCAAAAACACATGACACCATCAATTCAATATTTTTTATTACTTTCCTTAACAGATAATCATAAGCACTTAGCACAGGTTTCTTGGGCTTGGAGGCGTTTTCCTCGGTTTTTCTTCGTTTCCCCCGCCCCTCCCACCCCTTCTTCATCCCCTCCTGTTCTAACGTTGTGTTCTTGTCCTGTTCTAAGAAGCAAGCGAGAGGGGAAGGCTGGGGACCATGGTACGGGCCGCGTGAAAGGCATGGGAGAAGTTGTTTCTGCGGTCTGTGCTGCCACCGCGTGGTCAATCCGCGGCAGTGCCGCTGTCTGGGTTTGGTGCGGCAGGCAGCAGGACGCATGCGCGCAGGCATGCGGAAGTGGAGCGTGTCCGTTGTGGTCGCTCTGCGCAGCTAATCCACCAATCTCTAGTGTGCTTAGTCCTCCAGGCGGCAGTGTGCATGCGCCCGAGAACGTATAAGCGGCACGCGGTTCTCCGAGGCGCTGACGTGCGGGAGAGCAGAGGGTGCTTGGATTGTCGGATCAGCGATATTCTCCCCCCGCTTCCAATCCAGGATGCCCCTCGCCTGTTTCCTCGGGCGGTTTTACACCCAAGCCCGCCCCGGGAACACGGACTGCTTTTGGTGCTGGTGTGGAGCGGCTCCGGGGTCACCCCTAGCAGCACGCGACCGGCTTTCCTAGGAGCTGCTGAACGGGCTCTTCCAACCTGCCCGTCCCAGGCAACCGAGCTCCTTCACGTCGCAGTGCCTCTCGGCTCCGGGCGCCCCGCCGCGTGCTGTAGGTAAGCAGCCACGCGCACGCGGCGCAGCCATGTTGTCGGCCCGTGGCCGCGTCGGCAGGCGGTCCCGTGCCCGCGCGGGCGCTGCCTGCAGTACCGCTCGGCGGCCAGCGGTGGGCAGCAGAGACCGCGGAGCTGTCGCGGGAGGCGGGGTGGGGGGGGGAGCGAAGCGAGAACCGCTCCGGGGCTCCGTTGTACGATTTTCTTCCGCAGAAATTGTACAACGGAGCGGGAAGCGAGCAGGAAAACGTATCGTGCCAGACCGATGGGGGAAGAAGCATCGCTGCCTGCTCACCTGCCGATCCTTGCCCGGATGCTGCTTGAGCAACGGAAAGCCGTGCGTTCTGTAATGCCTCGGAACCCAGCTTCGGTGACCGGTTGCCCGAATGGGTAAGCGCAGCGTACGCATACAGATCTTCCCCCGTTGCGTAGCGTGGCAGCGGTGTGTAGTGCTCCTAGAGCAGGAAAGAAAACCCACGCCAAAGTGCACTGTCCCAACGCAGGCAGCACGCTCGGGCGGTGCCTGCAGTACCGCCCGGCGGCCAGAGGAGGGCAGCAGAGATCGCGGAGCTGTCGTGAGGGAAGGCGGGGGGGGGGGGGGGTGGGGGGGCGCGAGAACTGCTCCGTGGCTCCGCAGGGAGACATCAGAAATCCTGCAGCGGAGCGGTGGGAGGCGAGCAGGAAAACGCGTCGGGCCAGACTTGTAGGAACAGGATGTTGTTTCTGCATTGGATATCGGAAAGAGGGAACTGATCTGAAGAAGGAGAGCGCAACGTATTTTGTAACCTGTCCTTAGACAGAGCTAGTTTGAAAAAGTAGAAATAGCATGGATTTCAGTAACATATTTTAGAAATACAGCTGTTGAGTTATGTGACTAACTGTCACTTGTGAAACTGCAATAGTTGCGTATAGTGTAGGTACAGTATTATGGACTAGAGAGCATGCTGTAAGGCTATATGGTTTGGGTAAGAGACCCTCAGCAAAGCGAAAACAGACTCGTCAAACGTCAGAGAAGCCAAGGCCTCCACACAAGGCTGGATTGCCTCGCTCCGTGGCTAGGTTGGGATGCAACAGGCAGGCAGGCATCCAGATATCCCCCTCTGTCCTCCTTCCGAACTTCTGTCGATGCGAGGATGGACGAGCAGGTGTCCAGAAATAACGGCCGAGTGTTGAGTGAGCCAACGTTAGAAGTGAAATAACCAGCAACGTACACGCTTAGCTAGCAATAATTTATGTTTAGCCAGTGCCCGTATGTTTAGTGGAGCGTCGGAAAGACTTGTGAACCTGAAGTACTCAGCCAGTGAGGAACCGGGGGAGGAAAAGATCAGCGTCGGGTAATACAGTGTAGAAGATGGGACGCTGTTTTCTGCGGGCGCTCCTGCTCGCAGGACGCCTGCCACTGCAATTGGGAATAAAATCTGCTTTGATCAGAGATACCGTCCTGATCAAGTATTTGGGTATTTCCAACAGACCGATGGGGGAGGAAAAACAGCGCCGCCTGCTCCCCTGCCGATCCTTGTCCGGGTGCTGCTCGAGCAACGGAAGGCCACCTGTCCCGGAGTGCCCTGGAACCCAGCTTCAGTGATCAGTTGCCCGAACGGGTAAGCACACTGTGCGCGTACAAATCTTTCCCCGTTGTGTAGTGTGGCAGCAGTGTGTAGCGCTCCTAGAGAAGGAAAGAAAGCCCACACCAAACTGCACTGACCCAATGCGGGCAGCAGGCTGAGCGTTGGAAGGCTTTGGGAACTGTTTTGTTGCTCATTTGGTGACTAATCGAACCACAACTTGCACATTTCAATTTCTCCTATTTTGGATGCTGTAACCGAGGGGGAGGTGATTGCAGAGCAGGAAACATACTCAGGCCACTCACTGTTCTCTGACTTTTAGAAGCCCCCTCTCCCTTTGCTGACAATTAATTTCACAACAAACAACGGTGTTGCCAATGCAGTGGTGCCTTTTTTGATTCGAGCTGAAGTTCTGCTCAGCTTTTCATTTGGCCTTGAATAGCATGGCGCTAGGCTTGAGCCGGTGTAAAATCTGAAGCGTAGCAGTAAAGCTCAGTTCTGAAGGAGGCTCCAGCTCTTGGAGGGCAGATGCTGGTGGCAAAAAGTGCCATCGTTCTCAGAGTGCGTAGAGGTAGCCAGGCAGCAAAATAGGGAAGTGGGGTTGGAGCAGTAAGGCCAGTTTAGAAAGAAAGGCGTTTTCAAGCATCTTCCGGATGCAGCAAGTGGTTTTTCTTCTTGTTTTAGACTAACCCAGCATACTTGGGCAAGCTGATTTCTCAGACGCCTCGACGCAAGTCCGCAAAGTTCCTGGGTTTGGTCGTCTTCACGCAGCGTAACTGTGCATCCAGTCCAAGAGAAGAATATCTGTTGTGTCGGCTCTTCCAAGCAGCATTGCGGGAAGAGATGGAGGGGGTTGTAGCCTGGGATGCAGCCCTGCTGTTGTACTGGTTTGGACAGATTCTAGAATTGAAACGGTTCTCGTGTGATGTCCCATGATAACTTGCAGATCACGCTAAAGTGTCCCTGTGTTCTGCTAGTCCTGCTTCACGTTAGTCCTTGTCAACGGTTTATGGGCGTTAGGCCCGATTCCGTGACAAAGGGGACGGGGGACCCAAGGGCCCACGCCCCGGGAAAAGGGGAAAGGGGAAAAGGGTAGGGAGATGGCCCTGAGAGCAAAGAACAGCGGCAACAATCTGAGGAGAAACAAACTAATTTACTAAATAAAATATCGGAATGCAAAACAACACACTATAATACAATATAATTACAATTTAAGCTGATAAATCCAACACAGAGAGAGAGAATGTCCCAAAGTCAAGGTAGGCCTTACTCTACTACCGACGATAAGACGGCTGGAGAGCGAGGTGCTGCCAAGACGAGAGATGGCGGAAAAAGGGACAAGGTCTCGTGATCTGCAAGTTCTTATACTGCGAGCTTCTATCTTTTCCCTCTGGCTGGAAAATGGTAACAAAGGAGCAAAGTACCGTGGGGACTGTAGTAGTCCTTCTCTTCTGAACTAGGTATGTCCACTACATGATGTTATGATGTGGAATACCAATAACCGAAAATCACAAAACCATGACAGTCCTCTGAGTAATCTGGAAAGGAGGAATTAACTTTGTTCGTTAGGAATTAAGCCGTTCTTCTTTAGTCCATACCTTCTCGCTCGGCGAGGCACTATTTTTGATCTCACGCAATGCCTTCCTAAAATGCAGTCTAATCTAACTTCTGTAATGTATGGTTACAAGAACTTCCAGCAAATGGCAGACTCGGGCTTCATGGGCCAGAGATGGAGCGAACAAGAAGGTCTCTGGATTTCCAAAAACAAATGGTAAGGCTGCAAATCAGATGCGGTGTTAGATGTTTTTCCTGGCTGTCCTACTTAAGCATTCTCTCTGTCTGTAGGCATGTTTGGTTGGTTTGGTCGGACCTCAGGAGCTTGGTGCTTATGACCAAAGTTCTTTATCATACAGAGCTGTGCTGCCTGCTCTCTAGACCAAATATGCATAACGCTGGAGGAGGTTATGCTTTCTTTTTTTTTTTTTAATGCTTTTGAAGTATGAGGCTGGTACATGCCTTGAAACAGATAACGTTTAAAGGAAATGTATTTTTCCTTCCCCCCCCCCTTCCCCTTTTTCTTCTACAAAGCTCTCAGTAAGTAATGCAAATTGAATACAACTAATATGAATCTCTATTTGCAAGAGATACTGCTAGTGTGATGTATAACTTCAAGACATTTTCTGTTCTTTGAGTTGCTGTTGAAGGGGTGGATGTGCACTCCTTTTCGTCTGCCACCTTGTTTCTAGAATGCTTCCTTCAACTCTAAGTTAATGTTTGTAGGCTGACCATGTACTGCAGCTCTGGGAATGCCTCAAGCTGATGCCCTTTTCCATAATGGGGTTCTGTGTAATTGCATGTAGACTTGTTAGGGCCTGATACTATCTGAAACTATGCATTTTATTGAATTTAAAAAAGTCAAATATAAAAATTAGAGACGGAGAAAGGCATTTGTAAATAAATGCTTTAAAATCAGTACAAGTCAGAGTCTGAGAACATGAAAATGGCTCCGTGCTTTCTGCTAATATGCTTTCTTTTCATAATCATTACGTTGGCTCGGTAGTTGGGTTTTAGCATGTGAGTATTTGAAAACAATGTAACAGATGCTGGCAAGAAAAAAATGTATGACATCATCAATTGGATTTTTTTAACAGACATTCATAAGCACTTAGCACAGGTTCTCTGGGTTTGGAGAAGTTTTCCTTGCTTTTCTTCGTCTTTTTTTCTGTTGTTTTTCCCCTTCTCCTCTAACTTTGTGTTCTTTTGTCATGAGAAGAAAGAGAAAATGGAACGCCAGGACGGGGCTGGGGAGCTGCTCCGATCGCATCGGATGAGCTCTACCCGCGGTCTCAGCTGCCACCGCGTGGCCAATCCGCGGAACTGCCGCTGCCTGCGCTTGGTGACACAGGCAGCATGACGCATGCGCGCCAAGAAGCGGAAGAGGCGAACATCCGTTCTGACCACTCCGCGCAGCTAATCAGCCAATCTTTACTGTGATTAGTCCTCCAGGCAGTAGCGCGCATGCGCGCCTAGAAGCGGAAGTGGCGTGTCTACGTTCTGACCGCTCTGCGCAGCTAATCCGCCAATCTCTATTGTGATAAGTCCTCCAGGCAGTAGCGCGCATGCGTGCCGGAAAGCGGAAGTATCGTACCTACGTTCTGACCGCTCTGCGCAGCTAATCCGCCGATCTCTTTTGTGATTAAGCCTCCAGGCAGCAGCGCGCATGCGCGCCCGAAAGCGGAAGTGGCGTACCTACGTTCTGACCGCTATGCGCAGCTAATCCGCCGATTTCTATTGTGATTAGTCCTCCAGGCAGTAGCGCGCATGCGC
>NC_034419.1:20040362-20042104 GCF_002078875.1 Numida meleagris
TGCCTGGAGCTGCTGCCCTGTTCCACAAAAGTGTTCTGCGTTCTCAGGATCCTGTTTGCACCTTTACTTCTAACCTCGCTTCCTTCTGCTGGAGCCTCTGTTCTGTCTTTCATGGTTCTCGCCTTACTATCTTTGCCTTCGGGCTCCGAACTCCGTTTCTCTGCTCCCACATCGTCCCAGCCCATTTCGTGACTGCAGTGAACAGTGCCATGCATTAATTCCACCCATGCAGAGAGTTGTTTAAGGCCGTTCTGTGCATCATGATCATGTACTAAATTCTGTTCTGTGTCTCTCTTGATCTCATCCCATCTCACAACTCAATGGGGTGGAAGGATTGCCGGGGCTCCTCTAATTAGCGGCTTAAGCACTGGGGAATCTACCAGAGCAGGTAATGGAACATCACGAGCCCCTCATTTGTGCATTGCTTGTATGCAGGCAGCTTTAGCGATGGCTGTGGGAGGCTCATGGAATGGGGGTTGCAAGGGGCTCACCTCGCTCCATGGGGTCTGTTCTCCCAGCCCCACAAGCTACATGGTTGGTGATAGAGTGAGGTGCATCAGCCGGGTCCTAAGCTGAAGAAAACTCCTGGACTCCAGTAGCCCTTGGCTTCATCCTCACTCGGCATAATACAGTCTTCATCACTTGAGCATGCTGACCACAGATGTTCTGTTCCTGTTTTGCCTGGTTCTCTCCCATATCTCCTTTACGAAGTTGTCAATGCTAATCGATCCCAGCGCATAGTCATCAGAGCACATTGTGGCTGACCATCCCGGGATCCTATGGTTCTTTCTGTTTTAACAGCAGATCTGGCTTTATTTTTACAGAAAAGAAGGGATTGTCCTCTTCTGGACCACTGTAGTCGGGATCACCCCAGGTATCTCCATCCCAATTCTCAGGGGATGCTATTAGTTCTCTAATCTGTACGATACCTGAACCCCCACCCCTCTTTCTCCCATCCCTAACCCCCATTAAATAGCTATCCCTGCAGCTGTGGGACCCGATGGTGTGACAAAGCGAGGCCTCTGGTCTGCCAAACACAGAGCTGATCAGCACGTGGAATTCCCCACCTGCCCCAACCATGCCCTGATCTCCAAACTCCTTTGCGTCATCGTGTCTCACAGTCCCAGGCGTCTCGCTGTGGCGCTGCTGGTAAGAGGAATGTGCACAAGGTGCAGCCCCTACATGTGCTGGGCAGAGCCTTCATTATTTTATTGTGCTCAATGGGTGGCAGCAAGGAACTGTGGTGCTCCTGGGCAGTGCCAGAACTGCATGGAGATCTGTGGCTCTTCATGTAGTCAGCAAGAAATGGAAAGCTGGATTCCCTAGAATGCCCTGGAACCTGACTTTGCTGACTGGTAACTCACTGCCCATACAGGTAAGGGCAATGTACACCTACCAGAGTTTACCCATTCCGTAGCGTGGCTCCACGTAATGCTGCCAGAGCTTGTTACTATGCTTAAAGTTTCCCTACAGGCTGCTGATCCTCCTCCTCCTGCTTTCTCCTTGCTTCTGGCCTGTCTAATCTAATCCAGACTAGTCACCATAAGAGTGCAACTCAGAGTGCAGTACAACTCAGAACCCATTGAGGCCCTGCACTTGCAGACCCTACACCTACACTGTAGTGCTGCTGCTCCCACCCCTGTCCCTCTCGTCTCCTGGGCACCATTTCTAAACTAGCTCTGCAGCTCTGGAACTCGATGCTTTGAAGAAGGAAGGCCCTCAGACTCAACTTAGTTGACTGG
>NC_034420.1:0-652 GCF_002078875.1 Numida meleagris
TGGGGCTTTAACCATAAGCAGGTGTCAAGGAGAAGCTGAGATGGCTCATTTTAAACAATGTGAATGTGAGAACAGTCTTCTCTACTAGAATCAAACAGGAGGGGGGGGACATAGCTCTCTGACCTGAACAAGACAAATAAACCCTTACAGCGAGCCCTTTAGATGTATTAAGGCCCCATTTAAGAACCACAGAAAAGCATAATGTGAAAGCTTCCATGGAACAGGGACTGGGGAAGAGACCCAAATGCTTTTCTCACAAACTACTAACGTGTTTGTGACAGTGGTATAAAGTGGGCAATGGCTGTAGGAATTTTGACAGCAATTCAGGAGAAACAGACACTGCGGAGATATCAGCTATGCTGCCCCTAATGCTCTAGAGAACAAAAACGACGGCATGCCTGCTGTCTCTGGAAACAGTCACCTTGCTGCTCCCGCCCCAATGGGCTCGACAGAGCGCGGAGACAGGACTCGCTGTGTGCCTTACCCATCCGCCCTCTTGCTTCGCAGCTGCCCAAGCCTCCCTCCCTGTCTCACCCCGGCCGCAATCCCCACGCGCTCCCCCTCGTCCCCTGGTCCCGCGCAGCCCCCTCACCTGCGCAGCCCAGTCGCCTTCTTCTGGGCCGAGGCCGGCCGAGCAGAGCGAGCTCCGCTG
>NC_034420.1:3087-123234 GCF_002078875.1 Numida meleagris
GCTCGCCAACCGCGGCCTTTCCGAGCCGCTCGGCCCCAAAGCCCCCGAGCGCCCGGCTCCGTGCCCCGCCGCCCTTCCCGAGCAGCTCGCACGGCTCTTCTGGGCGCCTGCGGCTGAAAGCGCGCTGCGGGCAGAGGGAGCTGCCGCTCCGTGGCCAACATCCCCACCCAGCGGCGCCACGCGGAATTGCTCCTTCGTCTTTGCTTCTGGGATCTCCTTTCCTCTTGCACTCACGAGCCCAAATGCACAGTGTAAATACTCCATAGCAAAATTTTTTGCAAAATATTTTTCCATGGGTTGCCTAGTGCTATTTTCCTTTTTTTCCCCCCTTTTTTATCCGCGAAGGATCATTAGCAACTTGAACCGACTGAGGAATCTCAGAAGTGTGATTATATGAGAGATACTGCCAGAAATCTAACAGGGAAAAGACGTGGAAGCAAATGATTCGCTCGTATCTTAGTTTGTCATCAAGCAATATTCTCTTGTTTAAGTCTGAGTAATTCGCTGATGCCTTTTTTTTTTTTTTAATTTCATAGCTGTATTAGTAGGAGAAAGTAGCAATCAGGGCAAACCATATTACTAGTCAGATTTATAGTTGGTAGAGAACTTCATGTGGATGCAGTCATTTTGTGTGTGTGTGTGTGTGTTTTCCTCTTGCATTTTTTTATTTGGAATCCTGATAGGTTCTAAAAAACTAAATTACATTTCCTCCCTCCCTCCTTTCCTCCCTCTCTCCCTCCCTTTTTCCCTTCCTTCCTTCCCTCCATCAACTGGGGATGTGTCCATCTCTGAAGTTTCTATTTGTATTGGCAACACTGAAACTTGTAAAACCAGCCATTGGCCAGCTACATCAGAAGACACAGTTTGGAATATGGCTCTTAACCCATGCCATGCAGAAATAATAGTGACACCTGGGTTCCACTTGCTTATTCTCTCACCAGTGCTCCTGACTGATCCTTGGGACCTCAGAGAGAGGAAGGTGGATCTGCATCCTTGCTTTTCTGTAAGATGCCTCATGACGGATGAGGTGCTGTAAGGTACCGTTACGGCAGTGAACAGATCCAGGCTGAGAAGTGCTTCCGTAGACACTTCTCATTCCTACTCCCCTCCTTTCACAGGGAGATGCTCTCCTTCAGCTTCAGGTGTAGAAGGGTATAAGAGGAACAGTGATCCTTTAGAGAGCTCTTAGTTAGAATATCTTTGCACATCAGAAGGTAGTGCCCTTAGGTTGAGGCTTTCAAATTTTAGACAAATGTGAAATACAGTAGGGCGCTTGCTGCGCATCATTTGAGAGCTAATGCTTCTTTTTCCTTTGAGTCACTGCACTGAAATGGATATTTATGATAGGAAAAGCAAGACGTCGCTGGAGTCACATTGTGTGTAGAACAGACTGAGGAACAAAAGCCACAATAAGATACATAATCTATGTGCGCGTCAGAGACTTCTCTTATATCTTTCAGCACATAATGATATTGCAGGCTTCCTCTATTTTTCATTTAGTGATGACTTCTTTATCCAAAGAAGGTAATTTTAAATGACCAAGAAACAGTTCTCCTCTTGAAGATTTATATTTTATTCCTAGGAAAGAGCCACAGCAACATAGTCTAGTCAGTTCCTGTTGTGTCTCCATATTTCAGAACATAGCATTCCTAAAAGAGTATTCATCCCACATTTCCACAGCCTGAACAATTCCTGTTTCCAAAATCTTGGTCTTCCCTCTGGAATTCACATCAGCCAAGTGAAATCTCAGAGTTGCCATGTCGTGTATAGCTCCCTTCCAACGAAAGCTTCCTCTCCATCACTGCCTCGCAGCTCTGAGAACCGTTCTCTCCGGCTCACATTAGCAGCATTGATGCTTTCCCGAACCACTGTGGTTTCCATGGACGCGTGCGGAGAGGAAGGCTTGCTCCCCTCCTGCCCTTCCCAGCCACCTCCCAGGACGGGTTTCTCCTCTCTCCTCTCTGACTTCCCAGCGCTCCCGCCGAGCTGCAGCCCTGAGCTGCCCTCTGGATGTACGCGTGAGAAAAGCCGGGAGAATCGTTCCTCACATTCTGGCTCTCCGTTATACTCCACTTACCGTTGTATAATCCTGTTCGTGGCTTTCCGGGAGACAAAGCAGCCTCCTCTCTGCATTCAGTCCCATGCTCCCCCGCCCCTTTGTTAAAAGTAAACGTTTCTTTCTCGCGGTATTAAGTCGGTGCTTACCAACCAATGGGCTCTGCCTGGCTCCAGATTCCTCAGGAACAGCGAATGGCATCAGCAGGCAGGGGAAAGCTCGGTCGATTTTCTCCTTCCTTCCCATTCCCAGTCCTGCTTTGTGCTCCTGGCATTTTTCCGGATGGTTCTCCGTGCGGCAGATCCTTCGGAAAGGCTTCGAACTGGGGCGTATTCCGATGCAGTCGGGCTATTTCGGCTATCGATCTCCCAGCGAGCGGCAGCCCGGCAGCATCCGGCTGGTTCTCGGTTCTCTCTCTGCTCGGCAGCGGCCAACAGCGGCACTGGGCGTCCAGCGCAGGAACTGTACTTGGGCGTCTGCCATCGGCCTCATCACCTCCTCGCAGAATCATTCAGGTCCAACTTTCCACCTGCCATCAATGCTGGCCACTAAACCATGTCCCGCTGTACCATATCCACATGTTTCTTGAACACTTGCAGGGACAGGGACTGCCCCACCTCCCTGGGCAGCCTGTTCCAGTCCTCGGTCAGGTCTCATCTGCTAATAGAGCAAATTAAGAAATACACTTCCCACCTGAAGCATTTGGCAAATAGACACACTTACTTAGTACTCTGCTACTACTCTTAATAGTCATCTGGTTTGACACTAATATTCCAAGCCGGACTAAAACAACCTATACAAACCTTGGGTGGAATGTTATTGACAAAGAGATATTCTGGGCACACATAGGGAGCACTATTTGTGCAGAACATCTTCTGGAAGCCAGAGAGATCATCTAGGCGTTTTCAAGCACACACAGGCTGCAGGAGGCTCAGAGCTTTGCATATATTGTTTTTCACAAGAGAATCTCTGTTGTGAGTGTATCTCCTAAAGTGAAGTGAAGAACCAACTCTGTATTAATAGCAGCACGTTTCCTTCTAGGTAGTAGTACTTCCTTTCTACTAACACCAGTTCATGAGGATGTCTACTTTAAAATCTCTCTTACATATCTTCCAGCTTTGGAGAATGAAGGGAAATTCCCTGCTTCAAATGACCAAAGTTTGTATGCGTTCCCAGAGACATTCTGATAGATGCATTCTCCAGTCTCCAAAGATAATACTGGATGGAAGACACCTGCCTGATATCTGCCCATACCTTTTCTTCCTACAACTTTTGGAGGCAAGGAATTCTCACTCTCATCTCTCTAGTCACAGCAGTTCAATACTTCTTATTTAAAAATGAGCCCTCCTCAGCTTCAACACTTTGTTTCTACAGATGCCTTTTGAGGCCAGCTAAGTAGATACTCTCACCATTGTGGATTTTGTGATCAGTGAGGTCCAGTTTTTCCATCTTCATCCTTTTTCTCAGCTTAAACATGCAGCTGAAAATTTTCTTCATAAATCCTTAAGACAGCATGTTTTCATGTTTCCTGAGATCTCAAGTGGCCCAGAAATATTGTCTTAGTCTCTGTTTTAGATGCTGTCTTGTCCATCCCCTTGACAGTGGGATTAAGTGCACCCCCAGCAAGTTTGTGGATTATGCCAAGCTGCATGGTGCTGTCAACACACTCAGGGGAAGAGATGTCATCCAGAGGGACCTGGACAGGCTGGAGAGGTGGGCCTGTGTGAACTTCATGAAGTTCAACAAGGAACAGTGTAATATCCAACACCTGGGTTGGGGCAATCCCAAACATAAACCCAGGCTGGATGGTGAGAGGATTGAGAGCAGCTCTGGAGAGAAGGAGTTGGGGGTATTCGTGGCTGAAAAGCTCAGCATGAGCCAGCAGAGTGTGCTTGCTGCCCAGAAGGCCAACTGTGTCCTGGGCTGCATGTGGGAGCAGGTCAGGAGGCCACAAGGATGCACAGAGGGCTGGATCACCTCTCGTATGAAGAGAGGCTGAGAGTTGGAGTTGCTCAGCCTGATGAAGAAAAGACTCTGTGGGAAGCTTATAGCAGCATTCCAGTACCTAGAGGGGGCCTAGAAAATAGCCTCAAGTGGGACACTTTAACAGTGAATGTAGTGATAGGACAAGAAGTAATGGATTTAAAAGTGGTAGGTCTAGACTAGATATTAGGAATAAATTCTTTACTGTGAGGATGGGGAGACTCTGGCACAGGCTGCCCAGAGTCGCTGTCCCATCTGTGGCAGTGTTCAAGGCCAGGCTGGGTGGGGCTTTGGGCAGCCTGGTCTACTCAGAGGTGTCCACATCCATGGCAAGTGGGTTGGAACTGGATGATCTTTAAGGTCCCTTCCAGTCCAAACCATTCTACAATTCCATGATCTCGCAGTTAATGTAACTTGTGAAGAAATCAAATCTATTGAGATATTTTTAATGTTTTTGCATCTAATTTTTCATGACTACTTCCAGAGTTTTCTGAAGTGGGGTTCCCAGCTGACAAGGAGGAGTTAATGCATGGAAAAATTGCATGATGAACAGACAAGCAACGCAAAGTTGCCAAGCAGTTCAAGCTCACTGTATAAATTGTCCCAGCTTTCCTCATTTTCGTGAAGCAATAGAGGAGGATGAGATGATTGTGATACTGGAATAGCCTCGAAAAAGGCTTCAGGGACAGAAGGGCCACAAAGGCATCACAGGAACAAGGGCAAGAAAATTCCAGCTTGTGGACAAATGCTTCTCCAACTGTCTACCTGAAGATGGTGAATAGGAGTGATTGAAGAAAAGGAGTTAAGTGAGGGTAAGAAGAAGCAGAGAAGTATCCAGACTGTATGCTGTTTTGAACATAGAAATAATACATTTTATTTTCAGTCAACAAATAAGGGAGGAGCAGACCTGGGGAGAGGTTGGCCTGAGGAAGGCTAACTTTGCAATTCTACCTGATCAACTGAGGAGAGAAGCAGAATTTGAAATGAGAAACAAATCTGGAAGTGAAGAACAGGAAGGGAGAGCAGGAGGAGGAGCAGCAGTGATTAGAGGAGAGAAAGATGACATGAAAGAGAACCCAAGAGAAGATAAGCATAAACCTGCTTGCATGACAAGTTTGATCAAAGAGATTATGTATTTAGGATCCATCTTGAAGGCAAAGTAGGAGGAGTTTGTCAGTGTAAGATGGCCCTGGTTTCAGCTGAGACAGTGTTGATAGCTGATGTTTTAGTTGTTGCTGAGTAGTGGGAGCACACCTGGGGCCAGACCAGGCCACTCAGCAGCAAAGAGCCACCACCATGATGGTGTGGTGGCTGGGGTGGGGCAGAGCTGGGACATCTGGCCTGAATTAGGCACAGGATTATTCTATACCATGTGACATCATGTGGAAGGACGTAAAGCTGTGGGCATTGGTCTGGGAAGGGGGCTGCTGGGCATTGATCGGCAGAGGATGAGACGTTGTATTGTTAGGAGGGTGTTGGTCAGTGAGTGGCAAGCACTGTGGATATGAGGTCTGCTCTGAAAGTAATGCCTCCTATGTTATTATGTTGTTCCATGATGTCAGAGGCTGATGGTGATGGTATGGCAGTGGAGATTGAACCTTCCCACCAATATTGTTACATTTTGCTGCTATTTGACAGATGGCAGCAGAGAGGCAGCCTGACAAAATGGCATCTGACATGGAAGCCGTGTCATGGCCTAAGAAGCAAGTGTAGGACTGAATTCCTCCATGTGGAAAAGAAACGCATTCACTGACATCCAGCAATGCTTTATGAACATTTATGGAGCCCAAACAGTGAATGTGAGCACAGTGAGGCAGTGGGTAGTATGTTTCATCAGTGGTGATAGTGCCATGAAGGACAATCCACATTTTGGACGGCCATGCACAGCTGTCATCTCTGCTGGTGCAGATTTTTATGAGTGCAGCATACACGCTCTTGTTCACTGCTGGCAAAAATGCATGGCTAATGGTGGTGGCTACACTGAAAAATAATAGTGTTTTGGAGCTGAAAACTTGTTCTATCAAATAGTGTTATTGTGCTTTTTGTATCTGTTTGTAGTTTCCACGGAAACAAAGAGGATGCATTACTTTCAGAGTGACCTATGTGTATAGTTATCATTGCATTTTTGTTTCAGTTTTCCTCTTCCAGTAAATAGTTCTCTCATCCAACGGGGGGAGGGGTGAGCAAAGCGCTGTGTGGTGCTGAGCTGCCTGCTGGGTTACACGGCAACAAACATCTGTAGGAGAAGGTGGGCATTACCTGAGGGAAAGCGGGGTTCAATCAGTTAAAAAGATATGGGAGAACCTAGAGAAAAGCAGGAAGGGCAGCAGATAGAGACTGAAGTCAAAGCAGGTGCATGGGTCAGAAGAGAGACAAAATGCACATAATGAAGGAAGGAACAAAATCATTAGAAGAGGGAGACAGGAGGAAGAAAAGCTGAGATACAGTTCTAATTTGTGCCTGTCCTTCCCCCATTCTCAGTGGTTGGCTCAGGACTTAGATTCTCTCTCTTCCACCTCCCAGAGCACCTCTCTTTCCACTTGGGGAGCAAGGAAATTAGCACAAAGTAGCAGCAAAACAATGGGAATCCTGGTGTTGTAGCCAGCTTAACAGGATGAATTGCCCAGACAGAGCAAGCAGCAGTGTCTGGCTTCCTCAGTGCCCCAAGACCAAGCTTGGTTCATCTTCAAACCATGATCCCCAGATCCTTGGATTTAATTCCCAGTAAGCGGCATTAAAAATATTGAGAAATTGGAAATACTTGGCCCAGACACACCTTAGAAGGAACTGAGTAGTAAAGTAGAATGTCATGGACAGAGAAGTCACTGCCTGGAAAGGAAACAACTTTTGAGCAGAGGCTTTCAAAGGAGACAGAGATAGAAGGGGGCTTTTGTTTTCTCATGTCATAGGTGAACACAGGGTTGGGTCAACATGAGGGGACCCCCACTTACGGGACCAGTGTTTTTTGTAAGCCAAATCCAGCTAAAATGGTAAGGGCAGTTTAACCCCAGCTCAAGGGAAATCTGGCCTTTGCTTTGCAGAAGAAATAGAGATCTGTGCTGGGAAGGAACCTGGGAAGACAAAGACTTTTTGTGCCCTCTGTTTAACTCCTGTTCCTCTGCCCTCAGTTGTGTTGTCCTCTCACATAATGCATCAAGCGGCAACTTCAGCCCAGGAACCCTCCACGATTACAGCATCACCCTTGTGTCTCTGGCAAAACTAAGCTATTCCTAGAAACACAGAGTGACCAGTGAACTTACTGGCACATCTTTGATGCAAAGCAGTGAGGTTTAGGCTCTGAGTATGCTAAGATAACCTGGTATCTTGGCTATTTTGCTTTGTATATTAGCAAAACTGAACTGTGCAAAGCCATCTTTCTTTAGGAGGATGTTTTGGCATGCTTTGCACTGCTGACCAATGACACATAGATACTCTAAAAGAAAGGAGCCTCCAAGAAGAGAGATCATCCACCCTAGGGGGGAAATCCAGAAAGGGTTTATTCACCTTTTAGGTGACAGGCTTGTAATCACATCAGTGTCGCATTTATTAATGGAGTGGGCACACTGGCAGTGAAAAACTGAAGGCAGCTTAATGCACACACATACACATGGAGAGAATTAGTCCCTACAAAAGAAACAGATGGGAAAGGAGTGCATTTAGCAGGTATTGCTGAAGGTGCATCACAGTTGATTTACTTTCCAGAGAGTTTATGCCTGGACAAGTGCAACATTTGATAGCTCAATATTCTTCAGCTGCTGGCTTCACAGTTCTGGAGGAAAAAAACAATACTTTTATATTAATGTTTCTGCATTCCATCATGGAAAACAACTAGCTGACTGCCATAAGGGAAAAAAAAAAAGACTGACAAGAAAGTGATGAGACTTACGACTAACTCTGAGGATCAATAAAACGCAGCTTCGATTCTACCAGCAAGTCGGTCCCTGCCCTGAGCTGCCCAGGAGGGGGCAGAGGCAGCGGGGTTGGAGCGGCTGCCCTGTCCCTGGCTGAGCTGATGTTCTACTGCAATGCCCGCTCCGCGCCGGCGGAGGGCAGCAGCCACCAAGGAAAGAAAAGTGAGCCGCGAATCTGCAAGTCACGGAAAGGAGGAGCAGAAAAAGGCTCGGAAACTACCGGGCTCCTCCGCATCCCGGCTTCGTCTAGGGGAGGCTCCTCCCGAGAGAGGCGGGTCTCCTCATCTGTCCATCCGTCCGTCCGTCCGTCCGTCCGTCCGTCCGTCCGTCCATTCATCCATCCATTCCCCAACCCATCCATCCACCCATCCATCCAGTGGCACCTTTCTCTGCAGGAGCTGGCTCCTGTTGTGCAGCTCGGTGCCTGGGGGAGAGGAGCATGCACCCACATCTAGGGAAACAGGCACACATTGAGAGTTTGAAACTCAGAGCAGGAGGCTGGTAAGAAATGTCAGTTACGGGGTCATTAGTGAGGCTTCGAGGGGGGACCTGGCACTCCGAAACAAGCTGGGTTGGGGTGGGGGTGCAGGTCATGGAGATGTCATGGAGATCATTTTAACCCTCAGGGGCCTTCACTCTGGCTTCCTGCCCTTGCTGCGGATCAAAAATGAAATTAAAGCAGTATTGAGCAGTGTACTGGTTCACTCCAGCACCGGGACTGCAGGGCAAGTGGGGACAGCAGGCAGCTTAAAGCCTGGGAATAGGGATTGTCGTAGGAGACACCAGAGCTGAATAATCTCTCAATTTCCTTTCCTGCCAAACCAGAGTATACCCAATGCAGAAAATAAATACAACTTGAAATAAAGCACTGCGTCCACATTCATTACTTTTTTTTTAATGTTCTGTTTTGGTCTACACAGAAGACAAAGAGGATACAGGCATTGACTGAAAGTTTTCAGGAATTCACCTCCAACATTAGACTAACCGCACGCTTCAATTTCAAGTGAAAGTTGCAGAATCATCTATGTCTGACTCATTCATTTGAAAGATGCTGAAGGAAATGCACTTAGCAATGTTTTCACAAGGATTTTTCTATGAGATTAGTAATGCAGAGGGATTTAATATCAAGAAGTTTCAGCCAAGGCACAGTAACCAAGAGTGATTTGTCCAAAGCAAGCAAGCAAGTCATGCCATGCGATCTCCCATTTATGTCCCTGAAGTACAAGCAAAATAGATTTGTCCCATTTCTTTTCTTCCCTTTAGCAGAGTTACATGCAAAATAAAAAAAAGCAGAGCAAGCCTGCACTTCACAGCACAATTTCAGTTCTGCTCAGGATCAGTTTATTGTTTAATATTGCTTGGGCTGTAAGTGTTAGGCCTCTAGTTCAACAAAAGTAAGACTAGTTAAGCAGAGATAATTTAAATGTGAATGTGCAGTGTGGTTTTTATTGTGTTTGAGGAAAACAAATTTGCATCTCCTGAACTGGCTGAAGAGCATTAGCTTTTTAACTGTAGATTTCTTTAAGTTCACAACATTCTGTTCCTGCCATGTCTAAGTAACTTGGTTCTTCTTTTCTGTGCCCAGATGGAGTCCAGAAGGTCGTGATCCCATGTCTGCCTTCCAGAGGGGGCTAGGATCACCAGACATTTAAAGGGCAGGCTGTGCAGAGCCTATGCAGAATGCAGTGCTGCTGTGCTGCTATGCAAAGCTCAGTGCTTTCTTTTTAGAACTCTAAAAGGAAGGAGAATATTGCATTATCCCTCCCCTCTTTCCTTTTTTTTTTCTTTTTCTCTTCCTCTTTTTCTTATTCTCTGTTTCTTTTTCTTTTTTCTCTTTCTCTTTCTCTTTCTCTTTCTCTTTCTCTTTCTCTTTCTCTTTCTCTTTCTCTTTCTCTTTCTCTTTCTCTCTTTCTCTCTCCTTCTCTCTCTCTTTCTCTCTCTCTCTCTCTCTCTCTCTTTCTCTTTCTTTCCCTCACTCTTTCCTTTTTCTTTTTCCCTTTCTTTTTTTCTGTCTAAAAGGATTCAAACTGCCCAGCTGGATATCAGCTTGTAGGAATTTTGGCATGCTACTGGAGTGCTTCTTAGCCTCCCTCTCAAAACATGCATTATTTTCAACACCAGGTGGTAGTCCACAACTTCACCAGTATCTTTGCTTCCTCGTTGATTTATTTCATTTATCTCATTCTATTGCTTGAGACATGAATCTTGGTAGCTAAAGAAAGAAATGTTCCACAGAAATGCCAGTGCAACAGTTATGGGTGACTCTGGGACAGCTATAAGAATGAATGCAAGCTGCCTGTCTGAATAAGGAGTACATCACATGAAATGAACTTTTAAATCTCAAGTCCAAATCTAGATGTGTATAGTTTTGAATATATGGAAGGAAAAAAAACAACCCCCCCCAAAAACAGCTGTGTGCTGTGTGCACTATCATCTGCCATCCAGAGGGTAACACCAGTGTTTTAAGTACAGTAACAAATAGATGTTCTTTACCCTGTTACTCAGTAGATGGAGTATGAGCTACTTTTACATGAAGCAATAGACTCCTTGCTGTACAGTCTCTTTGTTCATGGACACTTCCCCCCAAATACACATATCAAAAAGATATCAGAGAAAAGTATTTGCCAAACTCTTTAGGCTGAACAGAACAAATGCATGCAGTGTTTCTTTCTTTCTTTCTATGCAATCTTCATTTCTTCGTGTGCATGCCTCACGAGAAAAGCATGAAAAAGATCAAGCTAGAGTGGCACAAATCATTGAGATCCAGAAACATTAAAATACAGCACAAATTTTCTTCAAGGTTGATGTGTTGATGTGTACAGGGGAACTACAGAAAAATACAAGGCTTTAAATTTACATAACATTCAAACATGTCTATTGATACTGTATCTCAAAATCTGAGGTTTTTAAGTTGCTCTCTGTCTCTCACATAATTAATGGCTCAAATGCTATCTGACTTAGGAACAGCGAGCCACAGCTGGCTGAAAACGCAGCTTCCATAAGAAAATATTTGATATTCTCCAGTGTTGCAAAGGAGATAACATAGAAAAAAAAAATCATAGCAGATTCTGCAACATGCTACTGCTTTCTGCTCTTACCCAGCAGCCATCCATTTGCTGTCCGTGGTTTGAAATCTAGGGGCAGCATCAGCACAGCGCACGCGCTGCATACAGGATCCGGGAGCAGCAGCATTACACGGGACAGAAATCTGGGTCAGAGGGGCATGAACTGTCACGGCTCCATTACAAAGGTCAGCACCAGTAAATGTAGCCTAGCGGAAGAACTTCTGAATGGGAGGTGTGTTATGTAATAAACTGTTGTGCTGTGTGCTGAAGGAAGCTTTGAAGAGAGCTTCACTTTGTACTAAGGTTGCTATTAGGAGGTATAATGAAGTGTTATCCAGCAAAGAGAAGACATATAAATGATAGACAGGCAACTATCAGAGAGTTGGGAAGGAAATAGAAGAGAGTGTCAGAACTGGAACACACTATTGTGTGAGCTGAAAGAAAATGGTCAAATCAGAGAAAGCTTTTCATAACATTGAAGCAACAGCAGCAACAAACAAACTAGTGTAACTAACAAACCACTAGAGTATTCAAACTGATATGAATGGTCAGACGGATTTCTTAGAAAGGCTGAAATAGTGTTCAGATAGAAGCTCTTCCTGCAGCGTCTGAGGTTTCACATCAAATTGCAGAAAAACAATGACCCCCCCTTCCTACTGGACAGACATTTGCACCCACTTTTGAAATCAAAATGTGTGATATTATACACACTGGCAAATAATATCAAGTCTGAAAACTGATTCTGTTGTAAATTAAATAGTGAAAGACACTGAGGATAGAGCAGAGGGGTACAATACTGCTTCCTTAGCCCATGGAAACAAAATCCTAACAGTGCTCTGAAGCTTTCTGAATTAACTTTGTAAACATCTCTGAATGTATTATTTTGCCCGCTTTCTAATTAGAACAGAAAGCCCCTTCATAAAACTTTTCTCATGTACTTTTACAGGAAAACTGGAAATGGAATTTATAATGGCACAGGCACTTCCCATATTCTTAGGACCTCTTCAGTTCTTGGGGTTTCTTTTTCTTTTTCATTTTTTTTTGTTACTTCTGCTATTTGAATGAATGCTAAAGTTAAGACAGCTCTGAAGGATAGCTGAAACCACTATACATTTCCATGTCACTCGCTACTTTACCTGCAGATACACCTTTTCCACAGAAAATAAGGGTAGAAATTCACTGATTTTGTCCAAGTGGGTGATATTCTGAACTATCCTGCAAGGATAGGTGACCCTGCTGTGAGTCCCAGTTTCTCACCATGGTTACACCGGCTGCTGAAGAGAAGGATATTTAAGCAAACATTCAACTACAGTAGGCAGTAGACTTCAGTTAGGTTCTTTCCTTGCAATTAATTAGCTGAACATCACTGGAGGCCAAAGTTTGCAGATATTCAACAAGTATCTTATCCATTACTTATAAGACGTTTATAGAAGTGAATAGGAGTTTAAACTTGAAGTTACAGTAGTTGGGCCAAAAATGATCATCATTCTTAAGAAAAACACGCACGGAAGTGACAACATAGCCATGATAGCAAAGTTTCTCTATTTCCCAGCAAAAGTGCCCCATCTTGTGGATCCCTTCAGTTGCTGCTCCATGGAACACTGAGGTGTAATTATTAAATATTTAGCTGGTGGTTGTGCCAAAACTGAGGAGCATCCTGGCCTTACCTTTACTGCTCTCATCCTGTCGGCGCTTTAGAGATATCCTGGCTGTTGTCATGGATTCTGCTAACCCCAACCCAGAGACCCCCAAACAAATTCACCATTGCTCTGCTCCTGCCTTTCCTCCTGCGCTGGGAAGTCTTCCATTAGAAGTATCATGGGAGTGCAGCATCAGAATCCAATTTCTAAAAGGGATGCTGTGTACAAAGCATGTCAGGAGGTTCCGCTGGAATGACCTCTGCCACTCTCCCTAAAGGGTCCTATGTCTATTCAGTGCTTAAACAGAGGTGCTCTGTGCTGTTTAAGACAACATACAGCATCATGCACTTGATATATATGTCCAGTATGTAGGATCCCTGGGCTTGTTCTTCAGTGCCAGGATGATATAGGTCTCCTGCAATTCCTGCATTGCACCTTCAGTAGACCCAGTGTTACACTGTCCAATCTACAGATATCCTGATTACTTTTCCATGTGGCACTGGCTGCCAACAAGCAGGTGAAGGAGGCTGACTTGTTTCTTGGGCTTGGGCCCCAAGGCAAAGAGCAGAAGTCCCAAACAAGGGAAAGGAAGCGCTCACAGCCACCAGGAAGCAGAAGAAAGGAACAAATTAACCCTCCAGTTCCCACTGTCTCATCTTTTTTTACTAATTTCTCACAGATAGTCCTCTCATTTTGTGGCATCACCTTCAAGTCTCATGAGGAGAGTGCAGCTTAATGGAAAGAAGATTGTGTCGGGGAGATTTGATATCTTTTTCTGACAAGATTACAAATATGTATAATAATGGAAACTGCTCTGTTGGTACAACATAGTTAGATTTTTATAAGGCCTGACTTTCTGCTTCCAGCATTCGGATAAATAAGTGAAAACAAGAGCACCAAGGAAAATTAGAAGCACACATCCAGAATCAAATTGAATCTGCCTAGTTGATAGCCTCAGTGTGATTAGTGGTGATGTAACAAATAAATGCAGTGAGAGGAGTAATGCCCTGTAAATACTTTTTTCTTGTGCCTTGCCTACACAATGTTTTTCAACGATATGGAGAATTAATGTTAGTGTAAACATGCATTTGTTCCTAGGAAGTTTTCAGATCATAAAGGAGTTGGGATGGTGATAAAAAGGCCAACGAACGTTTCAGAGAGCTGTGGAATGCTTGGGATGGCAGAAAAATTTCAAATAAGGCACTTTTTAAATAAAATAAAACACAGTACCATGCCTGCAGGAACAAAGAATCATACACAGACATACGTCTCTGGACAGTGGTCCAGAAATTATCAGCTATGGAGAGATTAGAAATTTCTGTAGGCAACCTCTTGAGAACTACTGGGAAGTCTTACACAAAGCATGGGTACTGCAGATGAACACTAAATATCAATATAACATTTTGTTTATGGAAGGCATTGGAATGCTGCCTCCCTTTCAAAGTTATTCATATTTCACTGAGGAACAGTGAGAGTGATATATGACCTAGAGTACTAGACACAGCCTGAAAAAGTCCGGTCTCTGACTTACAGTGAAGTTATAGGATATTGGATCATACTCTGATGAGCAAATATCTATCAGATGGTTTGTGGGGGGAGATGTAACAACAAAGAGCTCAACAGACTCTGGTAGATCTTATTCCTATGAGGCCTCTGGAGTCTGGAGACAGGGCCAAGGTGTAAACAGAATACTCCTTTAGTATGCACAGCTAATGTGGTCACATCTGGGACAGTTAAGGAACCCTTTGTTTGTTATCTATGTTGTTGTGAAGAACTTAAGGATAATTAACTGTGAGTGGAGTTACTGCTTATGAGTGAAGGATATATAAGATGTGTGTAAAACACAATAAAGAACTTGCTATTCTGATGCCACACCGACTGAGAATTCTCTAATGGGACAAGTGCCGACAATGACTCTCTAACCTAGCAAGGATATCTGATATGTCCTTGTTATGATCTGGAAGTTCAAAGAATTAAAAATAGGGGATAAAGCCAAATTTAAAACAGCAAGAAGTCATGACTAAGGCACATGGTGCATTTTCTCTCATTTTTTTCCTTGAAGTCAATAGCAGGTGTCTTTCTAGAGATAGATCGCACTTTTATCCCTGTCACAGGGATCAGTGAGTACAAATATGTAATATACACAAAGCAGATTAGATGTTCACAACATTTCTCCTGCTCCTGTGAAATGTATCCACTGGTATCTAGCACATTCCAGGTTATAGATGATGTTTTCTATATTTAGCCTATCCACATTTGATTCCCAAATTCTGTTGTAAAGGACAAACAAAAAGTGGGATGTGAAAACTATGCATCTATTAGTTTTCAAGATGATCTTTGCTTTATTTATTCAACAAAAAGACTCCTCTGGAATTACATTTTAAACAACACAAAGAACAAAATTCAGGTTTCTTTCACCTTTGTGTTGCTAGCTGAGTGTCATGGTTTTGGTTGGGATAGAGTTAATTTTCTTCATGATGCTGTACAATCCTGTGCTTGGGATTTTTGATGCAAATAGTGGTAATAACACACCAATGTTCTAATTGATTCAGGGCAGTGCTTGCACAGATCCAAGGGCTTTTCTGCCTCTCATGCTGCCCCACCAGCAAGCAGGCTGGGCTTCCGCAAGGAGCTGGGAGGAGACAGCCAGTGCAGCCGACCCAGCCTGACTAAAGGAATATTGCATACTGTATGACATCATGCTCAGTGATGAAAGCTGGGGTAATAAGAAGGCTTGGGGGGACGTTCAAAATGATGGCATTTGTCTTCCCAAGACGCTGTTATGCATAATGAGACCTTCTTTCCTGGTAGTGGCTGAACATCTGCCTGTCAATGGGAAGTAGTGAATGAATTCCTTGCTGTGCTTTGCTTGTGTGCCCAGCTTTTGCTTTACCTATGATGCTGTCATTGTCTTCATCTCAACCCATGACTTCCTGCATTTTTACCTCTCTGATTTTCTTCCTCACCCCACACAGGGAGAGTGAGCAAGGGACCATGTGGCTCTGAGCTGCCTGCTGGTCTTAAACCACAACATAGTGTTAAATAAAACTGGAGATCTTCGTAGAAGTTAAAAAAATAACAAGGATAAAGATCAAACTTCAGATATTTTGTAACAAACAGAAGTCCTTTTGCTTCAAATTGAGACATATGTGAGCATCAGATCTTGCTTCCTGTGAATCCATTTCCCACAGGGCTCTTTCCAAGTAACAGTCTCACCTCTGTGTTATCCCTCAGGGAATGCATACATGTGTATTAAAGAGAATTCACATACACACACATATACATACTATTCTGACATTCTGGAAACATTACTTTTCAATTCCAATTGTCTTCTGAAGAGTAGGTGTCCTCCTCATCCTCTAGCTATACTTGGGTTTGCTTTTCTGCTTTGTAGAACCAGTTCTGCTCTGTCTGTTTGACAAAAGTGTTGATGAATATGCATCTGCAGGGTCATATGCTGGCCATGCTGGCCTTAGTAATGTCTGTATTCAGCTGCTTCCCTATCTGCCATTTCATACTCTGAAACAACAAGCTTTAAGAAGATGAATACCAATTTGATGTCTTATACTTTACATTTCGCATTACACCTATTTACCAGGCAGTGAAAACCTTCTGACTCTCATCAGAAATGGTGTTTTCTGCCAATAAAATTGTAAATCCTCTTGCTTATATTAGGAACATATTTGATCTATGTTCAGTGAAACTGCAGACTTGGGATTCTCACAAATCCTGCATTTGTACCATTGCTTTTTAAAGTGAAATATGAGTTTAATCTGCCTTAACCAGAATAGGACCGCCTTTGACATGTCCTTGGTCACTACATCACCTGGCCCACTGAGCAGTATGTTACCATTTTCTTTCAAGTATCTCTGTACTTCTAGGAGACTTCTTGCGGTCCTGAAGTCCCTCACTACATCCCACTCCAGGGCTTCTTCAGCTACCCTAACTTAACATCTGCACAACCAAGGCCTGTTGATGCTCGTTTTGTATAGCCTGTCTTCACTCTCACTCTCTTATGTAATTCCATTTTGTCTTTGAGCACAGCCAGGACATTGCTGCTCGCTTGTGACTCCTTGTATGTGGGCAGTCTGCTTGCTTTCCTCCCCCTGTGGCCTTCTCAACACTGCATAACTGAAAGTGTGCTCCATATTTCTGTTCTCTTACATTTTATTTCTAATTTCCTCCTAACTCTTGACTCATATCCTCGAGCTTCTTGATCACACTATATTTCCTGTCTTAAACAAAGCATCATTTATTGCCAGGAAACAGTCGCAGATTTTAAATCACTTCCCATTTATGTAGAAAGCCTCACCTCTGGGCTTTAGCTTCAGGACATAGAAACTCACACAAATGCAGGAACCCATACCACCAGCATGTCCTTGGATCCCATTCTCCTGCTTGGCCCGAGTTTCAATTCCCATATATCCTGGAAACCTGTAAGGATATATTCTTTTAATGAGAAAAACATCTTCCTGGTTCCAAAAGTCCGACCAGTGTTTTCTCTTCATTAATTGTCGAGATGATTGCCAGTGGAGGTAGAAGAAGACACATGCCTCATCTGTGGTACAAATGCCTGTACTTCTCTGGAGAGCCTCAATTTCATTTTCCACAAGGCAATAGTAACAAAAGTAGTTCACTACAGTACCATGAAGTGCTTAAAACCTGGCTGAACCTTCAACCACCACAGCAATTTGTGAACCACGTCCCTCTGGTTCTCCTATCCTTCAGTTTTTCTGAATAAACTTTTCAGGGATGTTTCTTTCATCGTTCTTTCTCCTTTAATAAAAGCCACAATACTACAGAATATTGATTCTCTGCCATTTGCAAGGCCTACTCTCATATGAGGTAATGGTGTGAAGCAGCTTAATGCTTATTTTAGAGTATATTTTGCTGCCCTCACAGGACTTGTCATCAATAGCACTGGGGGGTCTGTTTAACAATGACCTAAATTCACTCAGAAGCATAAAGCTGGAATTCAGTATTTAACAGTCTGCTGTCAGTCTCCTAATAAGCCCAGGAACCCTCTCTTAACTGCATGTGATTTAATTTATAATGGAGCATTTTAAAGAGAAAGACAAATAATCCCCTGTAAGTAAACCCTGGGGGCAGGATGTCTTAGTCTAAGGAACATGACCAGGATGTGGGTAAAACAGAGCGGTAATGAAACATTAACTTTTACTCCTTTACAGGGCTATAACACATGAATACTACCAACAGGAACTAGGAGAGAGGATTTAATGTGTTAACCACACAATCAGGAATATTTCATGCTTAGAGTTTCCTCACAGACAGGGCTTACAGCTGCAGTTCCCACAGACTAGCTAAAAAAGATTCTTGTGCAGGACATCTTCACTCACTTCTTGCGCCCTTTGCTAGTGACAGCATTAACTTATCTCCCCAAAAGATCATGGCATTGTTTGTATCTGACACTGCTGTTTCCAGTGTCTTGATATTTGATTCTCACCTCATTTGTCTTTTGTATTAATGATAGTGAAGTTTGAGGAGAGTTCTGGAAGATATTTCATAGCAAAGTACTAGGAAGCAAGGGAAATATGGAAGAGAGTAAGTAATCTCTACATATAAAAAAAAAAAGTCAAGACAAAACCCTCAGAACTAATCTGTTTCTAATGATATTAATGAGTTATTTGTTATCACATGCTGGGTATCTATGTTGCCAGTAGAATTACAAAGCACCACCTTTTGGCTGCCTCATTACCTGAAAGAGCAGGTACCTCAGCTATCAGCTCTGGCCTTTATTTCAAGGTGGTTCTGTAGAGCTGATAATGCACAGAAAGCCCTGGGGGAGCAGCTGAAGGAGAGCAGGGCAAAGGCAGAAAACTTCTGCACAACGTCAGAGTTGAAAAACCCTCGTGCAAAAAAAAGAGGTAGCATCCCACAAAGAAATGAACAGTGGTTATTGCTGCTTAATGATATCATTACATCGTCATTAAGATCAGGAGATAGACACTGGAGGATGTTGCCCTTAGTTTGAACTGATCAAAGTGAGAATGCTTTGAATCCTCTGATCTCTTCATGACATCCTACAACGCGTTCTGGTGCATAAAACTCTTCCCAGTCATTTGACTGTGTGCCTTTCCATGCCTTCCATATATTAAAAAACCATGTATTTTAACCAGCAGTCTAGTAAGCTACATGCTGTATTAAAAGAAGAGAGGGTAGCAGGGAGCTCAGCTTGCAGAAAAGTGGACCTTCATACATGAAATAAACACCAAATTAATTTTTTCATACTGTATGCTGTTCCCATGCCTTGTGCATTATTTTCTCTAGAAGTTTTAGAAAGTCACAAGGTACTAATAAAGGTAGTAGACAGGATCAGTAAGAAGATAACATTTTTTCCCAAATCCAGTCTCTTAGTGTGCTTCTTTCTGATATTTAGGTGCACCTCACACACAAAGACATCATCCATAATATTCTTACTAGAGGAGGTGTAATATACCATCCTCTCAGGAGTCATAAGTGACACTTGGCACTCCAGAAAAAGACATGTCCAAAGATACCTAATACTTACACAGTTTTAATGATGTAGTTGCAGTTTGGTTTATTAGTGGAAGTATACTGATATTTTTAATTTATTATGATGACAGGAGTCACAGTGATCAGTCTACTACATAATTCAGCCGCTACATCTTAACATAAGTCAGATGCCTTTGAAAATCAAAGTTTTACTCACCAACAAATGGAGTTAGTATCTCTTGACATCAAGGAGAAACCCTGAAAGATGTCCCTGCCCAAGGCAAGATTGCTGCTGTGCAGCCTGCTGCTTCAGCAAGGAGAGCTCCAATTAGGCCTTCTCTGACTGCTATATTTGTAAGATGAAGTGATTGGCTCATATTCAGGCTTAGTATCTTACCACATTGCTTTCAACCTCTCGATGTAATTTGTTGTTCGTTCATGAGAGATTTCAATACATCACCCGTTCATGGCTATGACCATAAGCACTCGCCTGGTGGTTTAATATTAATGAGCTGTCTGGTCCAGGGAAAAGTCACATCGAAGACTTCCGTGGTTCCTAAGCCTGAGCAAGGCTTATGTCAAGTGCAGAAACTGAGCCTATCTTTTACAGCAAGACAACTGTGCGTTTTGGCAGTTTCCTAGATTGGTGCTAAATGCCTTTTTTCATATATTTCTTTCTAGCATCCCCTGTAAATTTAAATAGACAACAAATTCAAATACACTCTTACATCTCTGTGCTTTGTTTAATACAATGAACTGCTAGCAAGTTTCCTATTTTCTAAACAACAGACATGAAGGTTTTCTAATATTTTTAATAAACTGCAGTCCCAGATCCATCTGTAATTCTGACTGATTTATATTCTTTCTGTTTCTGTAATATCCGTTTTAAAACAAATAGATGTCTACATCGCGCAGGAGAGCGTGTATGTGTTCCTAAGCTCAGCCAGTCCAAAGAAATACTATCAAGTGATAAAAGTCTTGAAGGAAATTAAACATGAGGAAAGAGAGCTGAAAATGTTTAGCTTAGGGAGAAAGAGATGAGGAAGTGCGATAAAAGTCTACAAAAAACAAATGTATCAACAGTGAAGCAAGAACTAGCAGAGACACGGGGGTACCAAACCAACCATGTGTACAAAATGGCTTAGGGGAAGATGCAGGCTATACACAGAGGAACAGTTGGGTTTTATTTACATATAAATCCCTGTAAGTACAAACATAATCTCCATATAAAATCACATTCTAAAGTTGATTAAAGTTGATTATGGTAGAATTTTTTACTATTCTGGATTAAAACTGAGAAATAGACAAGGAAAGATAACGAGCAACATTCTTGACCTACTTGATTATTTGCCTCCTAGTAGCTCTTTTTGAAGTGAGAAAACTACAAGTTTACGGAGAAGTACCTAAAATTTAAGAGAAAGTGCTGTAGTAATGGAATCAAATCAGCATTCCTGCTATTAAGATACCAGGTTTAGCCTCTGTTTGACAGAGTTATGGAAAGGCATAAATAAGAGATTGTGTTCCATCTCTTCTTCATAATTACAACTTGTATTACTTGCATCATTTATTAAATGGTCATGATAGTGCAGAAGAAGTTTATACCATCACCATCAAGTATACAATGCTTTTTTTTGACAAAGAGCCCATGATCTGACTGTTCTGCAGTAGCCATGACATCAGCCATCAGTTGGTAACAGCATTTCTGTTACAAGACAAACAAGAACATACTTAGAAAATACGAAGAAAATCTGATCATTAGAGGAAGCCATTTTCCCCCAGAATAGAAACTATTGTTTTAAAAAATAAAATGTGCTGAAGGAAACTGGTATACTGCCAGGTCAAAACAAAGAAAGAATGAAAGGGAAGGGGAAAAAAAAAGGAAGAAAGAAAGAAGAAAAGAAAGAAGTAGAGCATTCAAAGATTAAGCAACTGTGCAAAATGAGAAAGACTCCATCCCAGAATCCTGAGGCAACTGCTATAAAAACTGGGCCAATATTAGCATATGTATTCAGTACGCTCCTAGAAGCAAGGAGATGTTCGGAACAATTTTAAAACAACACCTGTCTTGTAAACTAAGGAAAATACAAGAATCAAAAAAATGCAGGTTTAAGACTGGAAGGGTAACAGAGGACACCATTAAGCCTAGATGGAGCAGGCCAGCTGGACTGTCATGATTTAATTAAGGAGAGTTTGACTCTGTGGGATTTACACATGGGAGGTTATTCCTATCAAATCTGACAGAATTTTTCACAGTGGTAACAAATATCACAGAAGGAAACTGTGGACATAAAACTGATTTGACACAGTACTGCATACTGTTAAATTAGAAAATGTAATGATTAGGGAATATAACGCATGAAAAGCTTGCAAAAGGAAAAAGCTGTCTTTGAAATGAAATACATGAAATCAAAAGATAAAATGTAGATCAAATTTTAATTGGTTCAGCTTCATCAAATTAAATGTATCTTGTCTACCCCCAATATCTTTTGCCCTACTAATCATAGAGGCATAATACACCAATTTTAATTAGTTTTACCAATTTCATGCTTTTCTGCTTCATCTGCTGCTTTAAAGGACATAAATGGTACACTATCTGAATGTGAGCATGCTTTAGAATCAGAATCACTGAGTCACCTAGGTTGGAAAAGACCTCTACAATCATCCAGTCCAACCATCCACCTGTCACCAATATTTCCCACTAAACCATGTCCCTTTATTTTATTCTGGTTTTGTCTTTCTCTCCTGGGACTCACTATTGAGCTGCTTTACTAGAAACCAGGTTTCGCATCATTCCCAGAATCACAGAAGGGATGAGGCTAGGAGTTGCCTTCTGGAGACCATCACATTTAATGTGCTCACTCCAGCTAAAGCAGGTTGCTCAGATTTTCAGCCAGTGAGTTTTGAATATCTCCAGGAATGGAGTCTCCACCACCTCTCT
This sequence comes from Numida meleagris, assembly GCF_002078875.1. NCBI lineage: Eukaryota > Metazoa > Chordata > Aves > Galliformes > Numididae > Numida > Numida meleagris. The sequence goes on from NC_034420.1 coordinate 25,155, forward strand.
GATCAACCTGTTCCAGTGGTCAACTGCCTTTATGGTAAAGAAGGGTTTCTACTTGTGTTTGGAACAGATTTTCATGTATTTCAATTGCTGCCCATTGCCTACTGCCCTATCAGACAGTCTTCTTTGTTCCCTGCAGCAAGGTATTTGACTAAATAAATCTCTCCTGAGCCTTCTCGTCTCCAGAGTGAGCCCTGCCAGCATTCTGACCCAACCTCCAGGCACAACCCTTTGAGCCTGGCAGTTCAGCCTGTTTTCAGTCCAATTAAGTGTCCTCTTATTTAGGCCATACTTTGTCAGTTTGTAGGAATGTGATAGGACATAGTGTTAAATGCCTAGTTAAAGACAAGGCAGGCAACATCCACTGCTCTTCCCTCATCCAGTGAGCTCCTCATCTCATTGTAGGAGGTTATCAGGTTGGTCAGACACGATATCCTCTTCACAAATCCATGCTTACTATTCCTAGTTACTTTCTTGCCCTCCATATTTTTCAAAACTGTTTCCAAGATTCTTCGCTAGACCATGTTCTGAGAGGTTGAGGTGACTCAGAAAGGCTGCAGTTCCGTAGCTCTTCCTTCTTTCCTGCCTTGAAGGTACTGGGTGAGTCTTCCTTCTGATTCTCAGGAACCTCTCTCTAACACCATGATTTTCTAAAGGATGAGAATGGCCTTGAGGTGGCATCAGCCAGCTCCCTCAGCACTCATAGGTGTGTCCCATCAGGTTCCATGGATTTGTGTATATCCTATTTATTTAAATATTCCTTAGTCTAATTCTCTTCCAACAAGGGGAAGTCTTTACTGTTCCAAACTTTTCTACCAGTGTCAGAGACCTGAAATTCCTCAAGGAAAATCTTACTGGTAAAAAAGCATGGCAAAGAACTCATTAAGTGCCTTGTCTTTCTCCTTGTGCTTTGTCATCATCTCCCTGTTTCACTCAGTGGCAGACACACATTATCCTTGCCTTCCTTTTTTGTTCATATGCCAGTAAAAGCTTATTGTCTTTCTCATCCTTTAATACATTCCATTCAAATGGGCTTTGGCTTTCCTAATTCCATTCTTGCATGCTTGGGCAGTGCCTCTGCATTCCTCTGGAGTCACTTGCCACTTCTTTCATTTTTGTATTCTTCATTTTTGTGTTTGACTTATGCCAGGAGCTCTGTGACTCATCCGTGTAGGCCCTCTACTACCTCTATTTGATTACCTATACATAGCGGTGGACCATTGTGGATCTTGGAAAAGATAAAATTTGGAAATCTCCTGCACTCTTTCCCAGGAGTGCATTCTATAGGATTCTTACAACCAGGTCAGACAAACCTAGGCCTTCTCTGCTGAAACCTAGGGATGAGAGCCTGTGGTCTACTCAACTCCCTTCACTCAGAATCCTCAACTCCACCATTGTGCCATTCCGAAACCTAAGACTACCATAACCACCACACCCTAGACCAGCTCTTCCTTGTTTGTGAGCATCAGGCCCAGCAAAGTACTTCCTCTCTGTACGGGAAATGCTAAGTCATAGCCTGAAACAATGATTGAGCACCTGGTGGGAAGGCAGAGCCAACCCAGGGGAGTTCAGGTGCAAGAAATACACCTGAGTGACTGGAAGGAGTGGAGCCAGGATCCACCCCTTTCCAGACCTCATTTAAGGGTTGGCAGTGGAGGTAAGGGTCTCTTGCTGAAGATCCCTGCCTGCCTAAGACCTTCCAAATGTAAGCAGCTCTTTTCCTTCATTTCTCTATCTGTGGTTGCTGTGATTGGGCTTATTCTCATTTGTTGTAGCTAAAGGCTTTGCCACCCTGCTCTTATCATCCCATTATAGTATTGCACTCTCCTTAATTCCTCAATCACCTGTAACAGGGAATTGTCACTAGTTCACTCTAGAAACATTCTGGTTTGCTTGTGTCCTGCTCTGTTGCTATTCCAGCAAGTATCAGAGAGGATCAACATCCACAAGAGAAAAATGTGAGCTTAAATGTTCCTTTTCTCTAGTCATCATTGTTCCTTATGCCTTAGTCAGATATCTTAACCCTCCCAGTGAGAGGAAAAGGCCATACAATAATGCATTACTGCAGGGAGAGTATTCTATTAGTCAAGGGGGCCCTCTTTCTCTAGTAAAGCCAACAAAAAAACTTCCAGCTTTATTTTTGCAATTCTGTTGTGTGGCACAGAGAGTAAATAAGTCAGTATACTCCTTTTTTTTTTTTTTTTTTTTTTTTTTTTAGGATGATGAAGATGCTATAGCTTAACAGGAGGGAATGCACCTTATACTTGCTAAGTCCTATGCAGGACTTAATTTTAACCTAGAAGACTGCTAATTTTCTCATGTCACCCTTTGGTTGAAAACACTGTGTTTGTCTGGTTTGGAGAAAAGGGTGCAAAGAGGCAACTCATTGCTATCCGCAAATTCTTGGGGAGGGGAAATACAGAGGGAGGTGCCAGTCTCTTGTCCCTGGAAACCAAGATAGGATAACTGGGAATGGCTGCGCCTGGGGGATTTCGTGTTGGATATTAAAAAAAAAAAAAAGTTTTTGCCATGATGGTGGTAAAACACTGAAAAAGACTCCCTAGTGAGAATGTTGATACTACATGCTCGTCAGTGTTGAAGAGTCATTTGGACAATGCCCTTCATAATATGCTTTAGCTTTTTGTTAGCCCTGAAGTGGTCAGGAAGTTAGACTAAACGATCTTTGTAGGCCCTTTCAAACCATTCTACTCCACTCTGAAGTTTGGCCCCAAAGCTACGCTTTAGCCTACGCCAACATTATTGGTGTGAGTCCAAAATGTGTTTATAAAGTTTGTTAAGGTTGAGGGAATACAGTCAGTCAGCCTAGATAACATCAACCAAATAAAAAAGAATGTGAAAATACATCATTTATTCTACCAACAGTAATGCTTACAGCAACGTAATCTGTTATGGAGATAATGTGAAAACAGCCTAATATTTTGAAGGAAATTAAATTCAGACTTTGACAGATATCTGTCCTGAAGATCAGGGCTGGGGCCACATATTGATTCTCTGTAATAACAGTTTGTAGACTTAAAGCTTTCAGTTTAGCAGCAAGAAAGCAATGTGTATCTCTGGCTGGTATTGTTCTGATTTCTTAGACAGAAAGCAAGACAGCATGTTTCTTACCAAGGTAGTGTAAAAACAATCTACGTAAGATAAGTAATGCTTGGGAAGTTTAGCCCCATCTATACTGTAACGTATTTCTAAACACAAACATTAGTGTGGCATTTAGTTAAGTGCTTCATGGGGTTCGTATGTGTGAAAGCTGTATGGCATCACACAGCTACATCGTGTAACCCTGTCCCAGTATTTTGCCTCAGGGAAGAAGATGCATCAATCCCCTTTCTGAAGGCTTCCAGCTGATGATTAGTCTTTGATTATTTATGCATATAGAAGCATAGCTATTGCTCAGCAGACCTGAAGAAGGGATTCTGCAGTACTGAGAAAAGGCTGAAAAGCAAATCCCATGATTGTTTGATGCTGAGCACATCAAAATGAACATGTTTTTCTTCATGGTTACCATGGACCGTATTACTTATCCAATCTGGGAAACCAGTCAGTCCCAGTTCATTAGTGCACCAAACCTGATTCCCGACCTCTGAAAAGAACAACAAGCTGGGAGAGGGGTACCTTGGAGATAGGCTCCCTTATAATCACAGCCTATGGGCTGCAGGTTGGACGTAGTTGGTCAAGTACCTCCTAGTTCTGCTGGTGTTCCAGTATCTCTGAGCATAGTAAAAGCTGTGTAAGTCTGCCCCACTGGGTATCTCACTCTAGCATTTGTTCTTGGGACTTCCTGGAGCATGAACTCAGCTCTGTTAATGCTGGTGGAGTTTTACCAAGACTAGCCAGAGCATCCTTTGAGACCCAGTGTAGGCTCCTACCTCAGACTTATCCTCAGAAATATCGAGTAAGCCCTGCCCCATCTCAAAGTCATACCATTTGTTTCCTGCTTAGAAGTATGCAGTTTCTCAGATGCTAACCATTTCTGGTTACTTCTCATTACTGCTCTTCATGACATCTGTGTTGTGATATAAGCAGTGAAGCTGAAACACAGATGTGAAAAATACACATTCCAGGCACTGGCCACCTCACCTCTCCTTGAGTAGTCTACCTCATATCCTTCATAGTGTTCTCTACAGTGGCCAATGCCCAGAATAATAGTCAGAATCTCTCTATTGTTCAAAATGTCTTGATGCCTCAGCTGGATAGCTAAAACATTCATACAGCCACCTCCTTTGTCACGTTACTTAAAGAAGCCTCTGCATATAGGGCTGAAAGTCACTGGCAGTTATTCAGTTATCACGGAATGGTTTGGTTTGGAAGGGACCTTGAGGACCACACAGTTCCAACTCACCTGCTGTGTGCTGGGTACTACCCACCAGCTCAGGCTGCCCAGAGCCCATCCAGCCTGGCCTTGACCACCTCCAGGGATGGGGCTTCTGCAGCTCTGGGCAGCAGTGCCAGGGCTTCATTGCTCTCTGAGTAAAGAATTTCCTCTTGATATCTAACGTAAATCTCCTCTCTTAAACTATTCCTCATTGTCCTACCTCTAACTTCCTGTGTAAAAGAAGTCACTTTCCCTCCTGTTTACAATCTCCCTTCAAGTACTAGAATGAGGTCTCCCCGGAGCCTACTCTTCTCTGGGCTGAACACTTCCTGCTCCCTCAGTCTTTCAGTGCTCCTGTCCTCTGTGCTGCTTTGTGGCCTCCTCTGGGTCTGCTCCAACAACTCCACATCTTCTTTGTGCTGAGGGCCCCAGAGCTGGATGTGATACTCCAGATGGGTCCTCACAAGAGCAGAGGAGAAACAATCACCTTCCTTGCTCTGCTGACCGCTCCTCTTCTGATACAGCCCAGGATACAGGTGGCTGTCTGGCTGCTGGCTTGTGACAAGTTTTTCATCCACCAGAACCCCCAAGACCTTTTCAATGCGGCTGTTCCCAATATCATACATGGAGACTCAATTTGTGATGACTGGTGCCCCAGAAAGCAGGTCGCTTCAACCTAAAGGGATGCTTCAGAGAATTGGAAGTAAGATTTGACTCTCAGGTTCCAGTTCTTAAACAAAATAAAACTACAGTGAAACACCAAAAGGAAGGAAGACATAGGCTTACTTAAATAAGAACAAAATGCCCTTGAGTAACAAAACGATGCAAAGTGAAGGAGGCATCAGGAGAACAGAATGATTCACCTATGACAGACACTGTGAACTGTGCAGTAAAAGGTGCTTATTGTGCACAGGAGCATCCAATTACATGGGCACCAGCATGCTTGATTTACCCCACTGTGCTGTCACCTGTGATTACAAGGAACTGAATTGACAGTGAATGCATAGGGAATCCAAGACTGCTCTGGTAGAGAAAGAAGTATGTAAAGGAGGGGCTCGTGTTGTAAAAAGTAGCTACCTGGTAAATTTTCTGTCCTGTCAAACTCCTAATACTGAATAGGGAACTATAATCTATTACTGCTTTTTCCCTTTACCCATTTGTCCATCTGTCACCTACCCCTTCCATCTCCTATCACAGTGTGCCTTCCCTCTGCTGTAACGTTGAAGTTTCTGGCCTTTTTTTATGTTGCCCTGAGATGTTTCACCCATTCTTCCAAAAAGAAGAATCTTGCTTCTTCATAAGCAAGAGCTGGGGTATATTTCCAAAATACACTTCCGCTGCTTTTGGCTGTATAAGAATTCTGAGTGAAGTCTCTAAGCAACATGGTGTTTCTACTTTCTGAATTAATTTTCTATTTGAAATCTGACCCCTTCCTGATGGAAGAAAAATGCATTTCTTCACATATGCTTCCCAACGTACAGTAGGTCTCTGGTAACATTCTGTTCCGTTCCTTCAGAAAAAGTTTTGTGAATCTTTGCACTTGGGTTCATCTTTTGTATTATTTTTTCCCTAACCTTTATTCTCCTGATGCCATGTTGACAACAGGAACTTCTATTGACCAACTTGTATTGGCCTCTTCTTCCTCTTCCCCTTCCCAAATTCATCATTCAAGCTGACACACTTTTTGAGTCCTTGAGTTTGCAGATAAACTTCATAAAGCAACCCAACTGTATGCTAATAATGGATAAGAATAAATTGCAGTGACAGTCAGAAGTGATTGATGGAGAAGAAATTCATCATTTAAACTATGGTTTACCATCAAATCATGATGACACTTCATATGCATATTCCTACAGAAGTCTGTCATAGATCCAGCTCTATGAAACTGGTTCACCAGTGCCACATCTGCTACAGGAATGCACACTAAATCCTAGTTGATGCCAAACTGGAAAAGCGAAAAAGAAAAACTTTTGGGAATTCAAAAGAACCTGGACCTTGGGGGGGAATCTGAAGTAAGTGAAAAAATCATGACAAGAAGTTGAAAATTGTAGTCAGGAACACAAGAGCACACAGAGCAGACTAAAAGGGGGAAATAAATGGGGAGGCAGCACTGCAGAAAATATCTGGGGTTCTAGCGGTTCAAAAACTGTGAAATACCATGTTCCAAAAAAAAAAAAAAAAAGGAAAATTTCATTCTGGGATATATTATCAGAAGTGTTGTCTGTAAGACAAGGGAGGTAATTATTCTGCTCTACTTATTACCAGTAAGAGCTTTATTCCTGCTTTGGGCACGGCATTTAAAGAAGCCTGGGAATAATAGAGAATGTCCAGAAAATGAGAAAAAGAAGATTTTTCAGAAAGCCAGGATCTTTAAAGAAAGGCTGAAAGAGCTGGAACTATTTAGATGATAAATTAGGAAGTTGAGGGAAGGGCAGAGAAGCCTTCCAGTTTATCAAAGGTTATTACAGTGATCAATTGTTCTTTGTGTCCTCTGGAGAGGGCAGGAAGCAATCAGCTTAACTTCCAGCAAAGAGGATTTAGGTTACACACTAGGAAAAGCATACTGCTCTGGGGACAGTTAAGATCTGGAACAGGATGGCTGGGGTGGTAGCAGGATCCCTTCAATACGAAGTTTTAAGAACAATTTAGGCTGATGTGTCAGCAGTAGGATCTACTTATGTGTTACATTCCAAGCGAGGTGAAAGAACAGGCTGCTATAGTATATGTGACACTGGACTGCTCTGATTTCCCAAATTCTTGGGGGAAATATCCACAGAGTACATTATACCATTATTTTGAAGTCAAACATTTTTTCATTTGTGAATTCCAAGCTGGTGATTTTTATCAATAGAACTTCTTTCTTGCCATGTTATACTGAGTGAATTCTTACTTATTGAGATGCTGTGACACAAAACATTTTCCAACTGGAGGACTGTTAGATGTCACTGTTAGATGTGACAAGGGGCAACGTCAGTCTTCCAACACATAGCATGGCTAGTGGGTTTTATTACACTGAGTTCAAGAGCTTTTGATTTTGTGGAGGAATACAGAGGTTTGTAGATGTTTAAGGATACTAAATCTGCTGGATTTTAAAAAAATTTTCAAAAAGTGTTTGGTCATCCAGGCAAGTGCTCTGATTTAATTATATTTAACTGAACAGATAAAAAATCAGCTTGTACTGAGCTGTGAAAATGATGCTGCCATCCTTAATTTTCATCATCTTTCACTTTCTCATTTGTGGGACTTTGGTTGTACAAGTGCCAGCAGTGAGCAGAGGCAAAACTAAAAATTATGTATTAAAGGTTTTCTTGCTCGGGGATTAACAATTGTTTTAATAACTCCATTCAAAACTCCAGTCCTCACCTAAGTGCCTTATTTTAACAAGCAACCAAGGATGCACACAGCAAGGTGAGAGAACTGCACTTCCAGCTAACACATAATCTTACCATCGCAAGGCAAAAGTTGGGTGATGGTGAGCAAGAAATAACAGCTGTCAAACTCCATCTCTGTGGCACTGTGATGTAAGAAAAGATTGTCTGTGCAGAGTTAATCAGATGACTACTTACTGTAATCTGTAGAAATAACAAATAAAAATGGAAGAACTATTAAGCAAAGCGATCTAGTGAACTAGCCCACTCCTCGTTACACCAAGGAACAACCTCTTTGTTTGAATCTAAAAGCTTTTGGCTTTCACCTAGCATTTGAGGTAGCAGTTGGGCAGGCTGGGACGTGTGCTCTCTTACACTTTCCCATGACGGTAGGGCTGAGTTGCATAAGCATGTGATAGTGCAGGCCATGTGGAATCCACCTTGTGAGTCCTGGGAAGGGTAGGCAGGTGCGTTATGCTTCAGGAGCTGGAACTGATTAGAGAATCCGTAGACATGCAACTGGTCTGCTGAGAACAGGGGAGGGAAAAGGGGACAAAAAGTGTTCTGATAGCATTTGTAATCTTCCTTCAGTTGTGCCTTCATTTGATGTTTATCATTATTTAGATTTTAAGCCAAAAATTGCAAGTTGCTTTATGTTCCCGAGGCAGGAATACATACATAAATGGAGCATAACATTTTTCCATTGAGTCAGCACTACACTGCTGGCATAAACCACTTACATTTACACAGTGCCTATAACCTGTCTGTGATCTGTAGAATACATCCCTAGAGTCTTCGCTAGTCCTTGAATTCCTGCACCTGTCACTTTAAATTTATGTCTCCTCTTGTCTGGAAGCTATTTTAGTGCAAATGCAAGCACATGTGCTCTGAGCAAGACTCCAAAGAGCAGCAGGGATGACAGGTATACTCCCACATATGTGTATTATCTTCTTGCAGCAGACTAGAAACTAGTGGCAAATATTTTCCCCATAATGTGTTTTGTTAATTCATGGCCTGCTGCAGTGATCCTTTTCCCCACTGCTTCCCAAATCATCCTCAAGGGATGAAACTTCTGGTCACAGCAGCTTAACTAAGTTTGAGATAGTGTTGTGCTTGCAGTAGCCACAACATCGTAGAGACACGTTACTTCATTTCTGTTCTTGTTTTTCCCTGAATGCATTGTGTGTTCCTGCCTCTCTATAGGGTGCAGACAACTAAACCTGCAACAACTTCCCCAGTATTTTATCAGTGTTGATTTGTCCTCTACTGTGAGCTCATGACTCCTAGTAGAGCTTGAATTTAATTCTGTTATTAATTGTTGAGAGTTGCTATCATATCTGGCTCCCCAAAACAATTAGCTCTTAATCTCACAGAATTCCATAGTTATCCAAATGGAAAACAAACAAAAAAAAGGCTTAAGGAAGAGAGAGACTGGGAACAACAATTTAAAAAAAAAAAACACTTTTACTGTGGACTTATTGATAACTAAGCAATATGTACTTGGCCCCAGAAACTGAGTTGCTCGGAGAAGATTAAGAATAGCAAGCAAGAATCATCTTGGTGGGATTTCTTACATTGCTTAGAACCAAATTCTAATAGCTTCCACTGAGAAGGGTTAGGAGAGGTACTTCTGGCAAGACAAGCTTTTGGGAGCAGACATCTCTAACAGCTGAAGGGTGAGATTCCCCATCAGACTGAGGATGTTCACAGTGCAGTCTGTCACCTTTGAGCTAGCTGTCTGAGCTCTCTTTACAAAGAGACAGAAATAGGGCTTTCAAGGGTCACCTCATCTCACTCGAAGGTAGGACAAATGACTAGGATTTCAGAAGAGTTCATTTCACTCCGCTGAGTATGAAAGGAGACTGAAAAATTAAATCAAATGCAGATATCTGTGCTGCAGACTTCTCAGATTAGGTGAATTGTATGCTCCTACATTTTCTAAATCCTGCCCATGTATTTCTCAACTTGAAATACAAAAATACTAGGCATAATATTAAATTATACTTGATTCTATCACTACTGGAGGTAAAACACCTAGACTCATTTCTGTGTTGCAGCTGAGCACACCTGTGCTGATCAGGGAACTATAGCCTGCTGTGTTGGGCTGTTTTAGAACACAGATAAACAAGGGTGGCTTTAACCTCTACCTAATCCCACGTGACTTGTCTGATGTCAGTGATACACATTATTAGTACTTACTAATAATCACCACAGTCAGAGGATTTTTATTTTAAAAATTAAAAATGTCTTTGAATTTATTTTATTATGGAGAGGGTGCTGTGTAGTTACAGCCTTGGTAGTCTTAGTCCTTGAGGCAGAGGTGTCTGGAAGGCCAATTTTGAGTGTTCTTCAAGAGAGAAAGTTGGAACCAAAGGCAGAAAATTCTTTTGCACCCCCATATTCCATGACTTCTTTTACAAGACATTTCAGTCTCTAGACAGTTCTTAGCCATCGACTTCTGCACTCCAGGATGCTGTGGGGTGCTACTTTCCCAGGCTGCTACATAGCTTGGTCAATTGCTTTTTGTTTTCTTTTTCCTTTTAAAACAGTTCTGTTTGTTTTTCTTTAAACTCTCTTGAAAAGATTCTGCTTTTTCCCCATCACCACCTTGGAGCAAAAGCAGTTTCTTTGCAGTTCTCCAATAAGTGCCTTTTCTGTGACCAGTATCTCTCCACCAGTGAGCAGTCAAGCCATTGCTTGACTTAGGTCTGAGGGCTTTGTTTCAATATGCACCCATATTTTCAAGGCCTTCACATCTATCCTGTGTCTAAATTGTGTCTATAACAAAAGATGATGGATCAGGCTTGAGTTTACAGAAGATATTCTTCTAAAAATCTGCTGGCAAGCCTTACAAGTAGGACTGTAATCTGGCAGGTAGCAAAAAGCCTCTTCCTGGCAATGCGGAAGCTTCTTTTACTAGGACATTGGGTACAAAAATGGTTGTACTTTTATTTATTTATTTTTACCAATTATGCAGTATTATCATGCTTATGTTTGAATTCAAGACAAGTTTGTATTAATTATATTAATATAGTTTCATTAACTACACCTTGCTTATTGAGCAAGTGCAACTGGCCTCTGACAAGGCCATGGACTCATTCATGCCACGTTTCAGAAGCTTCATCTTCTCTAGAGAGCAGTTTCATCTGTCCTGTCCAAAGATGGAAGTACCTATTACACTAAAGATGAAACAGTAGTCTAACTCTCAACTTACAGGAACTCTTCTTTCATACTGCTCTGCTTATTGTATTTTTCAGTGAGATGTTTGCTTCTTCATAATCATAGAAACTTATTCTGTGATGAAAGGAACCCTTACAGGAAAAAAAAAATCAGCTCTGAGAACAACTAACTGTGAATATTGTAGGTTTCAGTAGCATAGCTGCACATCTATAATTTACAGTCAAATTGTTCATAACAAGTTGCAACACTGGGGATTACGCAAGCAAGCTAAGTAGTTCATATATCTGAATGGGTTTTCTTTTAGAATAAGCATTCAGAAACAGCTGAGATTTTTTAGCTGGTGCTGGTCAGAGAAAAGAGCTCAGAACACAGTGTTAAGTCTCCAGAACACTGTCCAGCTGTGTTAGGTCCCATATTACGCAGGCCCTTCTGAAAGCGTTCATAGTGAGACAAATCAACCGCACCAACACAGAATCCCATATGAAGAGGGAAAAACAAAAAGGACTTTAATCATCCAAAAGAGAACGGGCACCTCCAGGTGGTAATCCACCTCTTCAAAGGGTGCTCAGATGAACTGCTCAGGAATGCTGTTCTTTTTCAGTGGCTGTAGACACAGCCAGTCCAAGTGGTATTGAATATACAACAGTGAAACAGCTCTGAATAACTATTTTGCTTTTGGATGGCCACTACTCCAAACAAGGAATCCCAGCTTCCACAAAGTGAAACTTCTCAAAGTATTTTTAACTATAGGTACTACTGGCTTGCTTTTAACTGCTCACTGTACATGAGATATCTTGTCTCAGGGATGCTACCTGAGTTTCAAGCAACAATCTGTTTGAGATAGAATCATAGAATCGTAGAATTAGCTAGGTTGGAAAAGACCTACAAGATCATCCAGTCCATCCATCCACCTACCAGCAATAACCGCACTAAACCATGTCTCTCAACACTATATCTAAATGTTTCTTGAACACCTCCAGGGACAGGGACTCAACCACCTCCCTGGGCAGCCCACTCCAGCACCTGACCACTCTTTCAGAAAAGCAGTATTTCCTAATGTCCAGCCTAAATCTCCCCTGGTGCAACTTCTCCTCTTCTTTGAGATAATCAAGAAGTACCACAGACAGTTTGATAGAATCATAGAATGGTTTGTGTTGGAAGGGACCTTTAAGAACATCTAGTTCCAATACCCCTGCTAGAGGCAGGGACATCTCGCACCAGACCAGGTTGCTCACATCCCCACCCAGCCTGGCCTTGAATGCTTCCAGGGAGGGGGCCCGCATAACCTCTCCGGGCAACCTGTTCCAGTGTCTCACCACCCTCACAGTAAAGAATTTCTTCCTAATATCTAGTCTAAATCTATTCTCTTCCAGTTTAAATCCATTTCCCCTCATCCTGTCACTACATGCCCTTATTTAAAGTATCTTTCCAGTTTTCCTGTGGGCCCCCTTCAGGTACTGGAAGGCTGCTATAAGGTTCCCCCCAGAGCCTTCTCTTCTCCTGGTTGAAGAGCCCCAGCTCCCTCAGCGTGTCCTCATAGGGGAGGTGCTCCAGCCCTCTGATCATCTTTGTGGCCCTACTCTGGACCTGCACCAACATCTCCATGTCCTTCCTGTGTTGGGGGCCCCAGAACTGGACGCATGATCTCTATGAAGTTCTTAGAACTAAAGCTTCTCCCCTTCCTTTTTCACCTCAGATTCTTCTATGCCCTTTAAGCAAAGAACAAATCTGTTCTCAATCCTTCATAGGCTGAATCAAACGATGTTTTCAAGCTGAAACTAACGATGTTTTCAAGCTGAAACTCTTCAACTGGAATCAATACAAGCACTTGTTTCTTAGTTTTTACTCCTAAAGGCCTGTGTGCTTTTTGATTCTTTGTGTCTTCTCTGCAATATTTCCACCAAACTTAAGAAGAAAAGGCAAAGCTAAATTAGTTGGGTTTTTTTTGAACCTGAAGTTCTTAAAGCCTCAGTAAAATATCTTTCTTTTTTAATTTTTTTCCATAGACAATACATACATTTCAGATGGAAAAATACTTCTCTCTTGTGACAGTCCAGAGCTGCCACCTGCCCAAAGAACAAAAGTAAAGCTCGATATGTGCCTTAAGCTCATTCATTTCCTCAGAGGATGAAAGCACAACCTGTTTAGGACTTGCACTGCACAGTGAGGTATGCAAGAAGCTGGTGTTCCAGGGACTGATTCAGTTAGAACCCCAAATCACACCTTGCTCTGACATTGCCAGTCTAGAACGGTATCCAGAGAGTTTAATACTACGGAACAACCCTTGTTTTCTTCCTTCTCTCTCTTCCCTCAACCCCCAAGTATGAACAGCAAACCTAACCAGTTATAAATAGTGATTTCAGAGCTTAAACGCTGGCAAGCACTTGTTTCTTATAAAAGACAAAGAAATCAATGTGATGCATTTATTTACTGGAAAAAGGGAGGGGAAGAGAATAAAAATATTTAAGCATCTTACTAATATTTAATACTACAGCAACTCCAATATTTAAAATTAAATTAGGAGTTTATCCTTGTAGCACAGTAAACGAGGATAGAGGCTTACATGCATACAGATCTATTCCAAGGGTCCACAGCTAACAGCTGCTATTACTGGGCAAAAATCCTTTTTAAAACACAAAAGCAAATAGAACAGAAAAATGAAGCACTACCTCAGACCAAACAAGCACCTTCTCTAACACAACATGGATCTCCCCAGCTACACTTTGAGCTGTAAATGTCTGATTCCATTGACACTCATTAAGCTGATCTTGTTGATTAGAGAAGGCTTTGATCAGGCAGGGAGATCAGATGGTGATGTTGCAGCACTGATTGTCCATTAGGCTTTGTGCTGCCCATCATTGGCTAATGTCAATTAGATGTTTAAATGACTGTTATCTCCTACGGTTATGTTCTGACAATGCGGTCCTTGATGGTTTTAGATTCAAGCTACAAAGAGATGAGAGGTAGAAAAGCAAAGCTAATTAACCCATGGGTTTCCCACTGCAAATCCAACAGACCTACCGGGTTCTCAGCATGCCCTGAGGTCAGAGACATTTTGGGTGCAGAGGTGAAAGCTCTATCCCAGAGCCTGGGGGTGAAGGAGGGGGTTTCAGGGCTAAAAGTGAAAGCTGAGACGCAGGGATATAAAGAAAAGGCATCAGAATTGCAAATAACAGGAAGTTCCCATTAGAGAAGTGAAAGCATTGTCAGCAAACCTTTGTTGTTCTTGAGTATTTTGGAGAATACCAATGTTTGAACTGCAGCCTTCCACTAGCAGAATCATAATTGAGTATTTTTGTGGAGCTGTTAATTTCTTAAGATGTGGAACCCAAAACTCCTATCTTCTTGTGGGCAAATTACTTTCACATTTTTTAAAAGTATTTTTTTTTTTCACTTCCTCTATTCTTGAGGTTTGACATGGAATAACCTTCTTTACTAGTCTGAAATATACTAAGCTGTGCACTAGAAGAAGCTCAGCTGCCTTTTACATGGTAAAAACATTTGTAAAACAATGTATTATCTGCTAAGAAATGGCATGAGTGAGAAGCACGTTACATAAAGCATTAAAGGCTCAAACTTTAAAGTTGCAAAATACAGGAACTGGTTTAGTGAGAAACAAGCTTTGTAACCTGGAACAAAACGATCAGCATAACTGAACATTGTTTTTGCTCCCACTGGTATTTGATTTCCAAATCAGCTCTTCCGAACAACAAAATCACGAATTGTGTATAAAACTGGGGGTTCATTGTTCAAGATGGGATCTCCCACACAATGTGCCATGGATGTGTATATTCAGGGAGTCTACCAAGTATTTTCTGTAAGTCCTGTACTTCTTAAGCAAGCAGCTACTGAAAATTGCCAGCTATGTACCAGTTCTCTAACCATAGCACAGCTTTACAGCTGCTCTTGCACTAACTTCCATGTAGGCAAAGCCCACACCAGAAGTGTACGGAGAGCAGATGCTTTGGTATTAACGTTGCTTGAATGGACAAGAAATAGTGCCTACTAATGCCTCCAGTCCATGTCTGTGACTTTCCTTAGCTGCTTTCACAGTGAGTCATGATGACTAGCAGCAAAAAAGGCACTGATAGGCTCACAGGTGTGTTTCAGGAAGATGCCCATCTATATGACTGCAACAGAAAACATTCAGTATTGACTGAGAAAAGTAATGTAAAAAATTCATTGTTTTCCAAACATACCTCCAAAAGCAAACTTGCTTTCAGCTTTCATGGCATGTTACATTGTTCTCTTAACCACGAGAGGCTGATGGAAGACCCTGTGGCATTTACCTACGGCACGATTAACATTCCAATTATATTTCTGTTATTCTGCTTGTTTTTGTCATACGGAAGACAATCTTGACAGTGTGCCTATATTTTGAAGGGGCTGTCCTGAGCCGCCAGTCAGAGAAATGCGAGCAGCCACATTTTGAAGAACTGAAAATGATGAAATGTGATATTCAGAGTTCAAAAATAAATATATTTAAGTCTTTAATTTCTATTCACATTTACAGAAAAGTTTGCTGATATTTTAACTGTAAATCACTCCCACTTCTTTTTCTGTGTCAAATGCTTCAGTTCTTCTCCAATCATTTCTGATGCTTTCTACAAGGCTACCTTCTGTGAATAGGACAATCAGAGCTCTTGAGGAAAAAAGGGAAAAAAAGCAGAAGAAAAAAGTATGTCATGTCTGTAATTTAATATTATAGCAAACAGTTCAGAAGCACTGTCCTGATTATGTAAGTAGCTGCAAATGGAGCCAATGCAAATTTCCTGGTCTTCTGCACAAGGGACTTGAGATACTTTAAAGTGAGATTTAGGATTCAGTTTACAGCAGTGCATACATAGCCCTGACTATTAGATTTGTGCTATTTCGCTACAGCCATCAAAAAGCACAAGGCAGAGGCATTATACTGGCTATCACACTTCACTGTGGCCTGACCAAAATGTTTCATTAGAATCAGAGCTTCAGTACATCTCACTGTCAGTATAAACGTAACGGGTTGTGAGATAAGAAACAAGCTCTGAGAGGCTGAGAGAGCCTCATTCTGCAGAGCCTTGAGGGGGGATGATAAATTGCTAATAAGTATCTGTCAGAAATGACTAGAAGAAACGGGAACATTTCTAGACAGGTTTTTGATGTGTATGGATTTTCACTAACTGCCGTTGTTTTCTTAAAGTGTTTGCCTAGTTACCTGGTTGTTCTGCTATATTGATCACAAAATAAATTCCTACTGTGACAAGATTATACCTAAACATCACAAGAGCTGAGAATGAGTTAACATGTCTATATATTTCTGCTTGTATTAATCAACCTGGAGTTGATGGCAGGTGAGATAGATATTTTTATTGGAGAGCAATACAAGAATGGGCTCAGAGCCGTTCTGAGATTGACTATTTTCACACCTCCTAGTACCCTGGAGAAAGACCAGAAAAAGAGACCAAATGGCATGAGCCGAGTTCTGGGGCAAAAAGCCAGAAATTTGTGCCATGAAACATTAGGGAAAGACTGGTGGTGTGCGTAAATAGGAAAGAATATAGCTCTGGTTGTATGAAAATTAGGTCTTGTTGAATAAAAACAGTAGAATTTTTAATGGATCATCAAATCTTTTTATAAAGAAAATGTGCTAAAAATTGTTAATTTGTGTGCCTTAGTCATACATAACACTGATCATGTAAAATAAAGCCATAAACTACTAAATCCCTTACAACAGACAAAGTGCAGTAAATGTAAACAGAAATCTTTCATCCCCAAACAATCTTTCTCTGGGAGTCTCTACATGGTTTCTTCTTCACCAAATGCTGTTAAAATATCAACGTTGAAGAAAATATAACATTACTTAAGGAAAAATATACAGGTGGTACATACTACTGGGATGGAAAATAAAACACAGAGGTCAGTTATACAAACTAACCTGAACTGCTTTGGAAGGTGGAGAGCAACAGAGACACATTTATTTTGATACTTCCAAAACCTGATCTTATGTAATTTTTTATGGCTGACTAGAGATACCAAGTGTGTAACATGCACAAGAAGGGATTTGGGCTAGTAAATGAGCCAGTTTGGTTCAGAGCTTGTGCTCTGAATGTCATCTAGGTTTGTCTTTGAATGTCTAAGTTCTGCCCATGCAAGGCAGGAAAGGATGGTGGCAGCTGGTTGATGGAGATCAGGTACATTTGTTTTCTCATTCTATGTCATTCCTTGGTCCTCACACATAAAAAAGGCTAAAAATCTGTGAGCCAAAGGTTTCCAGAAAAGAAAGTACATTCTTCAAAATCGTTTTCACTAGTAGAGCTGGAAGTCTGCACAGGAGTGACGAGAGCTTGGAAGGGATGGAAAGGGGAGCAGAAAATGCAAGCTCTCAGGGCAGGCTCCAGCACCTGCCCCACGTATAAGTGAGCGTCAGGGCATCTGGGCTGCTCCTCACTACAGTCCCACCATTGATTGGCAGGCAGCACATATGGATTTTTGCAGCCAGCTGAATGTCTTTACACAGAGCTGGTACCAGCAACCCAAAGCCCACTGGCATCTACAGTAAACAATACAGAGATGTATGGTGGCACATACATATGGGAGCATGGGCAAGAGCCTCTCTTGCAGGAGATGTTAGTACACATCGCCTTGTTGGGGTGGGACAAGAGTTAGCACAACACAACACTTTTCCAGTGTCTCCTTTCAGGGCTGTGCAGCAGACTTGCAAGTGTGCATAGCACAGAGTACAACTGGGCTGCACGTGCTTGAACTTTCTCTTGGTCTGTAACCTATTTATTATTTTATAGAGTTGTACAATTCTGGCAGACACTGTAGCACCGAGCGTTTCACCATGAGCTCTATTGCTTTAGGGGTTTCACTTCATAAGTTAATCAATGCAAAACTAACTGCACCATCAACATCGATTAGGTCATGAAGGCTTTGGCAACAGCAATAACCTGTTACTTCCAGGTTGCTTTGCATTAGCTGTGAGCCCATTAAGGAATGCCAGCACCTACGTAGTTTGGGTTTGCAGGTTCACAGGAGGAACCTAGCAGTGCACATAAGGAACGAAGTAAAGATCCTTGATGGGAGTTTTTTTTCTTGGCTACAAACAACTGTAGCAATACGGCTCACAGGCCAGCAGTTCTGCCATTAACCGGTGTATCTGACAACTTTGCAGATGGCATAGGCTGTCCATTTGTGAAAGCTTGCTTGACCCAGGGGGCCATTAGCAAGATCTATAGGCAGAGCAGCCTCTCTCTGACAGCAAGTAAGTGCATTTAGTGCCCCGGGTTGACCTGCCCCTGGTGTCTTCTAATGTGGAAGATATCACCTAAATAACACCCCTGCATCTCCTTGCTAATAAATGTCTCATACTTCCCACTCTCTTCGCTTGTGTTGCTGGCCAGAATCTGACTTTACGTGACCAGCCAAAGCCTCCCCTTGTGTGTGTGAAAGGAGTCTGAGGATAAAATGAGTTTCACACATTTGTTCATCACTAAGAAGGGAGGAAGATGCTGCTCCTGCCAATGCTCAGTACAGTCGCCCTTCAGAGGAAGATGCAGCTCATCTTCAGGATTACGTTTATATTGTAGCTGCTTGATGTCATTTTGCAAAGATCAAGGTAGTTTTTGTGATGCTTGGAGACAGCTTTAATTCAGTCATATCAGAAACTTTCTGTTCTTTAAACATTGAAGTAACTTCTACAGGGTAGAGAGTGATACATATCCTCTTAACATAGGTTTCTGATATACCAGGATCTTATTTAGGGCACATTGTTGCATCCATGTAAGCTTTCACTCCGGTTTTCCCCCCATCAACATACACATTTTTTCACAGTGAAGCTGCACTAAGTGGAATTTGAGTCCCAGAAAAGAAGTATTTACCTTACCATAAAACTAGTGCAGGTTTAAAAGTCTAAAGTGGCCGTGGCCAATGTGTTGTGATAATCGGCATGTCTTGTCAGGCTTCCCGTAATTAGTGAGCAACAACAAACTTGATGCAGATCAAATGTTGCCAAAACGTCTGAAGCTTCCATAAATACCACCAGAAAGATGGAACAGGGCTGCCAGGGCCAGCTGAAATGTTATCCCATCCCAGTGCTCCAGTACTGGTGCAATACCCACTGATGAGTCCGTAGGACAGTCCCTCAAGGTCTCACATCTCCCACTGAGTAGAAGATTCAGATGGTAGTCCTGCTGGAACAGCACACTAGTGAAAGGGCTTTCACCCTTCAGCTAACAAAAAGCCCAATAGGTGATCCAAAGATTTATGTGTCTTATTGCAATGGGATCACAGTAGGGTAACATACCCCAACACGGTTATGTCTTTTCACCATATCCCATTCACCTCCCCACCACCATGCAGCTCATGTTGACAGACAAGTGAGTTGAATGGTGGGAGTTACAGCAGGTTTATGGCTGCTGTCCCTGGTATGAAGACTAGTTTAATGCTTCCAGCTCTTTATCAGGGTGTTGGTTTTGAAATATGCTTTTCAAGTCTAACATGTTTGTTTTATAATATGTTCTCAACATCAGTTCTAAAATGTGGATGAGCTACTTGTCTTTGTTCATACAACAGTCATATAGTTATTGGCACTACTAACAGGCAAATATTTCTAATTGTTGCGAAGCTGTATGAGTTACGAGAGAGACCTACTTTGCCACATCTCAGTCATCTTTTGATGTTAAAACCTCAACGTCAGAGTGATCATATCAAATACTCCTGGGATATGAGAGGAACCCAAGGTGCAGGGCAAAGTAGGCAAAAGTGTGGCAAAAGCAACTATGTGCTACTGCATGTGGAAGGACTCCTTTCATTATTTCTGGAAGCCAGGCAAAGGCACCCAAACAAGTCAGAAGTAGGTATGTAATGTCACCCTAACACATCATCGTAAAAAAATCAGACAGATTCAAACAGACTTTTCCTAAGCAGCATTACCAGTGAGAGTAGATGTGACAACATCCAGTATAGCAACATAAGCAGGTCTCGGGTTTTTATATGTACTATATATATGTGTGTTCATACGTGTGTGTGTATATGCACATACATATATCTGCAAGTGCAGGACAGTGTTGTGGACCCACTAGAGAGGAATGGAGGTGACAGAGAAAAAGCTCAGGAGTAGAGAACACAGCAACCTCATACTAAAAGCTAATGGAAAAATAATTCATATGTTAACAATATTGATTTTCTAGTATGTGCTGAAGCAGCACAAGGTTATTATCACAGCACATATTTTTGTTACAGCTGTTCTTTACATTCTTAGCATGTTCAGTAGTATGAGCGCTGTGCAAACTCAGTCACTCAGGTTTGTTCAAGCACCATAAAGGGCCTAATACATACCCTACCAAGACCTTCTTACACACAATTTATTACTGCATTGCCTGTCCTCTTCTAATTGCTTTGTGCAGATTAACTTATATGTGATGATATAAAAACACTGTTCAGCTATTCATTTGTTTCTCGTTCAGAGACGTTTAGAGGAGAAAACCAAATAACTTCAGTGTACACTTGGTCACCAAAGCCAAACTTTCAATCTAAGTTATAATTCTGTAAACTTACAAGAGCTTTAAGAGAATATGGGACTCTTGGCACCATCTTATAAAAGGCATCTGTTTCAAGGAACGGACAGTAATTCTCAAATGACTAAGCAACAGCAAATCTGAGGAACCCATTCTTTCTTTGGGACTCAAATGAGGTTAATAGCTGAGCATCTTCATGAATGCCTGCAGTTTATGGGATCCATAAACTGCAGCTGGGGGAGGATGGGACAAAGGAAGAAAGATTGTACACAGGTGTTAAAACAAGCTTAGTGAGAACCTGCACTAAGATAACCAAGGCCAGCTGTGTAAAAGAAAGGCAGTGACTGACTTTATGTTTTAAGAATGCAATTAAAGTTTGAGAACAGGTGACTTTTCGAAAGACAAAAAGCTCCAAATGAAGTGCTTGGTGGAAAGAAGTTGGAAGAATCCAGCTTCATTGTACCTAAATATGTTGCATATTGATTAAGGAGATAATAAGATGAGATTTCCTGGAGGAAATGGTATTTATTGGAACCTTGAGGTTTTCAAGCCCCAGAATGGGCAGATCTAAGTTTCGACTATCCAGCATGAATTATATAAATTGTGGTCACTGCATCATGTACTAATAAGCACTGGTCTACAAAGGTAGCTTACTCACATTTCTCTTGGGGAGAAAGTCAATTAACAACAAAAAGACTTTTTCCAAAAATGGAAGCAGTCCTTGAAGCACATAAAGTGAATGAAGGGGAAGGAGAAATTGAAGATGACCCTCAAGGATGTCAAAGCTGACTGCAATTAACTCCAGAGTGGATTTTAAGGTACAAACTTTGGGAAATGTATTTTGAGTTCTATGTTCTTCCCTTTAGTAAAATCACTGGAAAACTTTAATTGGAACCCCAGTCTCTGATGTTCTATGACCCAAATCCTGAGAATAAATAAATGGCACAAGATTATATTTTAGAAGCCCACTGTAAAATGAGATGTCTTCTCAACAACAGGATGTAATTAATAAGCAATTTAACTTAGCCTTAATTGTTCTAAAAGACCTGTGGTTTTGTCCACCAACCTTGTATTCATAAAAACAGATTTCTCAAAGACAATATGCTCGCAGGCAATACATGGATTCTGAGAGGAATGAATTGGTCAAGGGGTAAAAAATCCTCCAAAATTGCAATTTCTTTGCTAATGAGTTCTGCAATGTATTTTAGTTTCCTGACTTTATTGTCAGTAGGAGGATAAAACAAATTTTAATTTCTTGATTCTTGTTGGTCTTGGCCACCTCTGATCCTCTCTTGTGTGATATTTAAACAGGAACCCCTAGCTCCTAATTGTGACCTGCAAACCATAGTATGTCTAGATGCATAAGAATAGCACACCTGCAAGGCCAAAGAAAAGAACAATTCCCTCCCCAAACCTTAAGCTTTTTCCTCTAGACTAGACTTTAAAATTGAATCAATTATTCCCTTTCACAAGTAGCATTGCTTTTATTGCCGGTAAAACAAGATGGTACTAAAGGAAAACTGAATAGACCACATGAGGCTCTCAGTGGTTTGCATTTTGAGATATTCATTCTTTTATTAGAGCTTTATCTTTTGTGATATTTTAAGACTTGCAGCAGGTTTCTCAAATGAATAGAAACTGACCTGTTCTGAACGGTCAGCAGTTTGGAAATGTCAAACATCCAGGACACATCTGAAGAAATCCAGTTGTTCTCTTTGATCCTAGATTTGAGGGACTGCCAGAAATTTGAGATCTATGTATTTCTTACACAGTTCCAATTAATACAACACTTGAGCTTTATTCTGTGAAGGTACAGTAATGTAGAAAACTCCTCGGAATTCCCTCATCAGCTGTAGTCTTTTTAAAAATACAAGTATTGGTTTTATACCAACGTCCTCAATCACATTTAGTACTCCAATTATAGGTTTAGTAATTCACAGAACTTTAGCTTCAATAAATCTCAAAATGCATGCATGGCTTGATTTAAGAAAGATATTTTACTTGTGTTTCATACACACACAAAAAAAACCAAACTGATAATCAACAGTGGCTTAAAAAATTAACACTACTCCACTTTGCCACAAGTGTACAAAAAAAGAAATAATGAATTTACATTCAACGGTAAAGCTTAAAGTCCACTCTAATAATAATTGCATCGACATTCACATACACAAGCACAGAATAAATATTTCAGGATTCTTATAAGAGCATACAGCATACATACAGTACTTGAATTTTACATAATGAGTGTTAGTAGGGCCAGAAATTCATAATCTCATAGAAAAAGTAAAATTAAAGTCAGAAAAGGGTGTGTAGGAGGTAACACCAAGGTACTGCACAGAACTAGCAGGTTAGTAAATCCATTTGCGTGAGGAGTTCGCTTCTGCTTCTTCGTATTAGGACAGTTTGTTTGCAAAGGTGTATTCAAAGTGCAGATTAATGCAAAAAAATTAAATTCTCGTATTCATTAATACATGCAAGAGGCAGCCCCCAAGTGACCCGACAGAATAAAGCTGTTATTGGCAAGTGGCCGATATAATACAGATGTTTCAGGCAAATTTTTCTAAAGCACTTTAGTAGCAGCAATTTTAATTTATAATGGCTCTAGATTGACTTCTGTTTGGGTTAAAGGGCATCATATTTCTATAACATTTACAGCTATATTTCTTTATAAATAAATATCTCAAATAACAAATAGCATAGTTAACATTTCTTTTTTCTCTCTTTTGCATAAGTGTCGTGGAAAAACTCTGACCTTTTCAGAGACAAAATGTGCAAAATAATCAAAGAGTGGCAACAGGGACACAGAGCATCACAGTCAGTCACATTCCCAGGATGTCAGCCCAGGCCTCCCTACAGCACAAGGGCCTTGCCAGGGTAATGCAGGGCTCCCAGGGACAAGTTCCCAATGGCTTGCTTGGTAAAAAGGTAACATTTGTGGTATCTTAAAGAGCTGTAAATGTGAGGTTTTATTTGAAGGAGTGTGTACAATACGTCATGTATAAGACTCAGTATTCCCACACAGCGACTTCTCAAGGTCTGAAAAGTCTGGTCACCTTTCAGACATTTCCTCCTCAGCCTGAACATCTCCGAACATGTACGTTCGTTAGGTGTTTCCTCTGTTGCGTATTTACCAGCTCTTCTTGCATCTTATAGCCTGATCTCTTATCACCTAGCTGACATCTGCACACAAAGATTTCCAATCAGATAGAGGGTGCACAATATTAAAACTTTTAAACCTGTCCTGTAAGTGTCATCAAGACAGGAGCACAGGAACCACAGTGCAGAGAGTCCAACCTCTCACTGGCTGTACTGTGAAGATTCTCCTTTTCGGCGTAGGAGAAAGGAAACTTGTGTCTGCTTTTTAGATTCTGAAAACAAGCCAGAGTGGAGAAAAAGAGTTAACACCAGACTTAATAAAGCTTTTCAAGACAAAACCTGTTAAGCAATTTAGACAGACACCATGAATTTCCTGCTGATTTTCTGAAGTCTGTACATACAGGAAATTTGTTAACAGGAGGAAGAAATTGGGAGTTGCTACATAGGAGAAATCTGCCATTATTACAAAAACTGGCTAAGGGGGTTCTTTCAGTATAAACCCCTCACTGGTCACTGTTCTCAGTGGTGCTGTTGCCCTTTTCTTTTTTCTCCTGAGTCTTGTTTCCCTTCTTCTTTTTCTTCTTTTTCTTGGTCTCTTCCTTCTTGCCAAAGGTTATGAAGTCACTTTTGTCAATTTGGCTGTTTGGTGGCTCCTGCCGGATGGAGATGATTGCAGGAGATCCTGGGATAATGAATTTGTCTGGCAACTCACCAGGACCACCTTGTTTCGAATTGCCGGGTCCAAATTTAAAGGTCCAGCTGTTGCTGTTCACACCAGCTCCCACTGGGGGGGACACCTCTCCCGCCTCAGGTTCTGAAAAAGTCAAGAAACAGCAAGAAAAGCTTAAAATATCATTATATACAAACACTCGGTGAGTATTTAGCCTCATGTTTGAAGTCTATGGCTTTAGCCTACATCTATGCTGAGTCTTGGTGGGCTGGCTGCTCATCTGGATGTTACTGACCTGTTCATGTCCCAGCTGCTCAGTGCTAGTGTGCAATGACTGACCCCACATACTGCTTGGCCCCATGTGCTCTGGATCCCCTGCTGTGCCAGAGTATTGTTCTCTATATTCTTTATTTCTTTATTTTTGAGTTCAAAGTGCTCAGAATAGGAGATTGCTGTGAAGCAGCCCATTGGGGTGTTCTACAGCAGGAAACCCAAGCATTGCTGCCGCATAGCACCAGGGTTTGTTTGAGGGTGCCCAGTCTTTTGGGATAGTGTTAGAGGAGTGTCCAGGGCAGAGGGAGTCAAACTTATGCACATCCATGTTGAGTACCACAGAAAACCATCCCATCAGTTGCGTTAAGAATTCTCAATAGAGGGACTGAGTTGGTGCACTCCACAGAGGAGCTGAGAGCCAATCTGCACATACATATGTATTGCAATATGATCAGCAGACAGGGCCCTGGAGCAAAAAACAGGAGTGTAGTGAATTGCCTGGACAGATAAGACACAGGACTCCTACAGTCAGGGTGTAGAACCTGATCTCAGAAATATTCATTGTCTTGTTCAAGCTGAGGTTCTACCCATCTGCTCTCTTCTGCCAGGAAATGTAATGACTCTTGTAAGAGAGCTGGAAAGCTCTTCTAACCAATTAATTTATATGCAGAGGGGGGAATCAGAAAGGGCTAGTGCCAAATTTGCGGTGAGCTGACAAAAAACGGTCTGGAAGTAAAAAATACTGCAGTGAGTTCTCAAATTGAGAAACTCCTCACTACTAAGTTCCTTTTTTTTCCTATTGTGATGTCACAACATAAAGGCTGGGAAAAAATCAGCCTGGTGACCACCTCTCATCTTTTTGAATCAACATGGCTTCTACCATATGGTAGATCACAACATGTTATACAGGCAAATACAAGTTCTGTCCCCAGATTTAGCCTTGCACTATGGGGCAAGTTCTTCATTTTCCTTCCATGATTTTGCCATGATTGAATCAGCAAGATAGAAATCTTCATGCATGTTGCTCTGGCATAGACAGTTTTCCAGCATAATGAGACATTCTTACATGATGGAGAATCTGGTGTTGTGTCTTCTTTGTGTCTTCTTACACTCTGAAACGCATTCGTAGTTTACACAGTTCCCAGTTTGGGGTAGGTACAACACACTCACTTTAGTGTATCACTTTAAGTACCTGAGGGATTCTGGTCAGGTGAAAGCTCAGTGCTTATGCACTGATCCTAAAGCCCTCAGATCTGATGAAAATGTTCTTCTCTATACCCTAAAAGCATGGTATTAACCTGCCATCCTTGTAATGCTCATAGCCACACATAAATTCTTGCAATAACACACAAACATTGCTAATCCTGTGGATCTGATGAAGTCTCTCCACTGTGTCCTGCATCGGAGTTGCCCAGCTAAACAGGTGAAGAGCTGCAGTGGGGAAGAAGGGATGCTAATGGTGACCATACAGTTTTCTGTGTTGTCAGGTAGAACGTATGTTGTGTGCATCCACAAGGCTTTCCTTGTGGATGCACCTTTTCAAAAGCTAAGGGACACATTTTGCTGCTCGACAAATTCTCTCCTGCCTGGCAGCAAAATAAACACTTCTGGCAAGATGATTCCTCTTCACCTTTTTCATACTTACGCAGTATGTCCATGTTACAGAGCCAAAGAAATCTGTATAGGTGACACATCAGGTCTATCACAGGGAATCTTTTTAAAAGAGTTTATATGGCTGCTTTTACAACGTGATGTTGGATCAAGATTTAGAAGAGCTTCTTCATTTTGCCCTCAGGCTGCCTTTGATGATGAAGCAGCTTTAACTTTGAGTTTATGTTCTTTCCAGGAACTGCTGAAGTACTTCTAGTGACCTTAACTTAATCTCCTGAGTCTCAAATATCTTTTTTTTTTTCTTTTTGAAAATATTATTAATGCAGAAGTTCCTCTATTTCGTTTTGGTCAGCTGAAGCTGTTCTGTACATTTCCTATGACCTTAACTCTCAGCTTCAGATTTATTTTTCATGTTTGTTGTTGGTAATGGAAATGTCCTAAGAAGCCCTTTCATACTAAATACATTAATACGAACCAGCTTTCATTTCTGCTTAATGGAGTATTTTCATCAGGTACATTTCATATTGCTTTTGTTTCTTTGAGACAATAAATTACAAATGTGAACATTGAAAAGTGAAATGTGTTCTGGCCTATTTCCAAATTATTAATCATTTGTCTCTTTTCAGCAATATAAAATGTGAACATCCACACAGTACACAATATATTAAGCCCTATTTGACAAACAAAGTCCTCCTTCCCAACAAGGCTGCGCAGCTTTCATTCCAAACAACACTGGCCTAGACCCAATACTATTTTCCTGTTCCTGGCAGAAACAAACCAAATCAAAACAACCCACGAAGAGCTGAAGGTGACCTCCAACCACTTTTGAACCATTCTTGCTCTGCCTGGGGATGGCCCTGTAACTGCGAACTGCCTAAAAACTGGTTTGAGACATGCAGGGTTACAACACTGCTCAGTGGACCTCACTGCCAGCACTGCACAGCCAAAACACTTTTAACATGTGGTCATTATTTTAACATGTGGCCACAGCATTTCAGTGTGACCATAGCAGGCTGAAGATAGGGAATGAGGCAATGACTTTATATTACCCATTTTGGTAATAAAAAAACTTGCAAGAGCCCTTTAAGAACAGAGGGTATCCTTGCAGTGCAGTATCTTTTTTTCCTTCAATGAAGCCCTTCCCAGGCTAACAGGCTGCACGACACGCCTGCATTACTGAAATCTGATTCAGAACAGGATACTGACCCTTTAATCTGGTTCTGGCCAGACAAATCCACTCACCAGATGAAGTCAGTAACATTTATCACAAATCCAACTGACATCATGCAGCCAAACACAACGAGCCCACCATTTCGACCTTGCAATCTCTGTTAACCTAAAGACTAAGGCACTTGACTGCATTTCTATGTGCTTTTTCCCCCCCCGCCCTTGAATGTTTGTTGTCCACACAAACTAAGCATATTAATAATATTCCTTAATTCTCGCTAAGCCAAAGGAAACCAATTATCCTTACAGCTGTGAGAAGAGCTCGCATGCAAAAAGACCGATAGGCAGAACATAATGAGTTAATAGCCATCGTTTCCTAGGAGAGGGGCTTCTGCAGCCTCCTCGGGAAATTTCACTTCTGCTTGATTTACCAGGTAATGTGCTTGCATCTGGACTGGCAGGCTGGAAGGTCACAGTTCAGCCATCCTAAGAGCATAGTATGTTTAGCCATTTCAGATCGAGGATAAATGTCACATACCACCTAGTTTTCAAGGCTCCCTCAAACATCTCTTCTGTTTCTTATCAGCAGGAATTTAACAACGAACACTTTCCACTTCTGTGCTATTTTACATTTAAAGGGATTAGCTGTGCATCTCTTGCATGCTCGCTGGGTCTTGTTAAATGCTTTAAAGTTGTTTGTTAAACTTAGAGGAATATCTAAATAAAGCAAATCCCCCAGCTACATTTATACCACTTCATCTGAAACATTAAACTTCTCCTCTTCAAACAGCTATATAGGTGGCTGGGTGGCTTTTTTTTTGGCACAGGGCATACCTAAGTATGTAGTCTGCCCATTTCCTGGTGTAACTTTGGAGACTGTCCCCTCTCCTCTTTAACTTATTCTCCAGCAATATGGCAGCCTTCATACAGAAAGACCAAATTATTTTTATAATGTGTGCATGCAGCAGAACTCGGAATCTAGGTTGCACCTGCAGCTCTTGATGCTCTCTCGCCCATGTGTCTGCATGCTAAAAGGGAAAATGAACTTTTCACCCCTTCCATTCCTTCGTACTCTCAAAATACAACTGTCTCAGTGGACTTTAAATGGAACACACAACCACTGAGGTTTCACAGCCAAGTAGTTTGTGTATGTAGTTGAGAAGAAAGGATTTTTAGGTTGTCTTTCAAAATACTTATTTTTCAGGCCAGTAACTGTTACCTGAAACGCACTGGGCAGATCTGGGTGCAAAAGAAAACCTAGCTCCTAAAATCACACAGCTGAAAGTTTGAACCATTAGCTATGGTGTCTAGCCGCCTTTTTCTCTTCCAGAGGCACTACATGTCACATGCTGTAGCCCTCCACCTCTCACAGGGCTTGACAATCATACAAATCACAGTCAATAAGCACTTGCCTGACAAGTCCTAATTGCTCTGGAAGCACCTACACACAGTATCATGCAGATGGCAGAGGCTCCATGGTCCCAAAAAGTTGGCCCATGCACATACAACTGGGCACGGGGTGTGCAAAGGGCAGTACCTAAACTGTAAGCATCTCTTTTTTCGTTATTATTTTCCTTTTTTTCCTTTCTTTTTATTTTTCTCTTTGATGTGATCACTGAGTGAGATTTCTCCTTCCTAACTTCAGTCACCAAAATAGCAGGTATCCAATCTATTTTTTCACCATAGAGACAAGCGTCACAGGAAGACAATTCAACCCAACTTTAACAAGTATTTTAGATGAAATGAATTTTCCTCTCTCCTTTCCTCTCTCTGCTAGAGCTGTCTTACCTTTCCTTCCTTAACTAAGGACAAACCCTGGTGAGCCAGTATAAACTAGACAGCTAACTTCTAGGTGGCCAACATGAAATGAGATGGATTACATGGTCAGAAGCAAGCTAAGCAGCAGCATGGCTTGAGGGATGTTGTACTAACAGCCATGACAGAGTATTAAAGATAAAAAAATTGAAATCTAATCTCTTTGACAGTGACAGCCACAAAAATCCTGTGCAACTATTTGCAAAATGAGTCCACTTTCTCAACACTAATCCCTCCATAGGATTTTCACTTATGCAGACATTGGTATCTTCTGCATAGAAATGTCTGAGAAAGTTCAGCCATGTCGTGATGGTGGCCCCATTTCCACCCTTAAAGGAGCCTTTTAGTTCTGACAACAGTAACACGGGTACAATTTAAGCAATACTGCGATGCAAAATTCCAAAGTATGGACCTGTCACTGAAATGTACGGTGCTGTCCTTCCAAATGTAGTATTTGCAAATTCACTCAATTGAAGGGTTGCTGTTCTTCAGCTTGTAAAACCAGCCGAGCTGATATTAAGTAGAACAAAGTCAAAATACTGAAAGATGGGTACAAACAGCCTGAAACTGAGACGTACTCTAAATGTAGGGGCAGGTGCCCGTCTCAGCCCACCCATCAATAACTCATCAAGCCTGGACAGAGACTGCAGTTTCTATCTCACTGACATTTTTCTCACCTTTTGGGAGGTGCACGTTTTCTTCCTGTCCCTGCATAGCCCCACAGCTCCAATCTGCTGTTTACTAGGAACAGGTGGCGTTCACTTCCCATAACACGAGCTGCCCATATATCCTGAGCATCATGCACATCAACACTACCTCCCCTCTGCTTCTCCTGCTTTCTTAAAGAACCTTTGTCAAAAGGAGAATCCATGCTAGAACAGATGTGCCCTGCTCGGGGGGAGGAGAGGAAAGCATTTCTATGCAGCTCTGTCTCTCTGCAGAGACATTTCTGGCTGTGTGGATCCCCAGCCAAGACACAGCTTGCTTTCTGTTCACTGCTTTCTCCTTGTCTTTAAAATTTTGGTGGCTCGCAGACCCAGGATATGCCTTAGATAAAAGCTTTCAATCAAATCATCAATCATTATTAAATTAAAAGGAAATCTTTTAGAATTTTTTTTTTCTTTTCCTAACCACCAGAACACACCAACTAAAACCACTGTGCGTCAAGGAATTGCCCATCATTAATCACAGACCCTTCTGTCCCCAGGTCAAAGTGGCAACCAACATTAATTAAACGAATTTATTTAAAATGGAGATCAGGCAATAAGCAGGAAGCAAATTGCAGAGAAAGCTAGTCATTAACCTGATTTCTCCCTTCCCTGCCTCCTCTGCGGAGGCTGTACTGACTGCAGCTTCTGCCTCTGGCAGGCTTAATGAATATTCACTGCTCTAAAGAGCCTGACATCCCGCACTGATTCTGGAACAGCACATCAAATGCAAACACTGTGCACTGAAAAAACCCTCCCCATGTCATTTGGAGGATCTCCACAGACATTCTGTCTTCACTGATCATCCCTAAGCCTTTTTGGGATTAAAATGCCCATTTAATCTTTTTTTTTTTTTTGGGGGGGGGGAGAACAACAACAACAAAAAATGCCATCAACACAGAGCAAGCAAAAATTCATGATAAAATGATATATACTGAGCTGAAAAGTAGAGATATGATTCATCCAGAACAAAGGTAAACCATTTTAACTACCAGTTTGACAAATAATCCCAGCCATCTCTAAGGACCATGCCGGTTTGGAATCCAAAAGGAAAAGCAAATAATTCTCGCTCTCTGCCCCTCCATCTGTTTGACCTGTCCTGCACCAATGACTCAGACAGGAGGAATGAACAAACGGAGATCTTTTCCCCACCGAGGAGACTGCAGCTTTAATCCATTGCTTGGATTTCAAATCAGTAACATGAAACGGGGTAATTATAGCACATATGCTGTGGGAGATCTGTAACCCCCCTGCTGCTCCAACATCCAGCTGCAGGGGGTGGGCACGGGGTCACTCCCGGTTCCATGCCGACACTTAATTTAAATAAAGGTTACCCATCTCATTATAAGAAAGCAACCTTACATCACCGTGCATTAGAGCAATTGTCTCTGATATCAAATAGCTCTGCCTGCATATTCCAGAATTCATGCAAACAAACATTGATTTGCTTGCTGCCATAGCACAACACACAGTGCAGCCCCAAGCTCTGCTCACTCTCTTATCAGTAAAACAGGCTTTTCCTCCCATGAAAACATCACCCTTCTTGGGTAACAGCCTTCTAATGCTGTACGAAAGTCTGTGAGGCATGCAGAGGATTTTAGGGGGAGATGACACCTGTAATCTCCAGTAGATGGATTTTTGTTTTGGCATTTCACCGTGTTTATGGGCCATAGTGCTCATTGTTCACGGAATCATACAGTGGTTTGGGTTGGAAGGGACCTTAAAGATCACCCAGTTCCAACTCCCTCCCTACCCTCAGCTCAGGCTGCCCAGGGCCCATTCATGGCCTTGGGCACCTCCAGGCTTGGGGCACCCACAGCTCTCTGGGCAGCAGTGCAAGGGCCTCATAGCAAAGAATTTCTTCCTATTGCCTACCCCAGCTCCCTCAGCCTTTCCTCATAGGAGAGGTGCTCTGCAGAAGGAAATGGAGTGTTCATTAAAAGACCTTCCCCCCTCCATCCTACATTATAAATTAATGGAGAACCAGAAAATTGCATAGGCAGAGCTTGGTAAAGGAAGACTGAGCCTCCAATGCAGAAGAAGTCACCTTAGGTGAACACAAATGAAAAGATGGTGAGGCTCATGGGTGTTGTTCCAGACAGTCTATAGAAACGTGGGACACCACACAAGACCCCCTGTCTACATGGATTCAAGGCTCTTCTTTGCTGTCAGGCAAAATGTGGTGCTCTACGGCCTCCTTAAATGCCCTGCACTGAGCTACTGGAGCAGCAAACCATTCCCCAGGCCTCTGCTGAGGTCTGGTTTTAGGACTTCTGGGCAACAGATGTCAAAAAATTTGGACTCTGAGACAAATCTTTACAAACTGGGATGTCTGACCTGTGGCTCAAATCTCAGCCCGGTTGCAACCAGGATGGAGGTGGCATCTTGCAGCTGATCAGTGCAGTGGAGACATACTGGCTCTGTCATTTAGAGACATGAAATACTGCGAAGACAGCAAAAGTCATTTAGGAAGAGAAAGCTCTGAACAGCAGGAAGAGATCTGTGCACTGGCTATTCTGTATTACGGGAAGCCAGAAGGGTTACTGCTTTCTGTCAAATTTAAACAAATTCACTCTTACATACGAGCACTTTAATGTGCAAGACAACAGGCTCGCAGAGCACCATAAATCCTGCTGTGAAGGTGAAAAGGAGGAAGCATTTGCTGGCTGGTGCTGCAGCACGTAACAGCATTCTGCAGACAACCCCCCCTCTCCCTGTGCCTGCTCAACGAGCTCTTGAACTGCGGCCAAGAGCACAGATGCACTGTCTATATGGTCACCTCCTGCCACTGGAGGCCACTCTGCTTCTATGGGGTGAAGACAGCACTAGCAGTATGGATCCACAGCCACCTTCTGCCTTCGCCCTGCCTCGCTGGCCGCCTGTGACCAATAGATGCTCTCCTAGCACTGGATCTTGTGGAGACAGGACTGGTATGTTTTTATCCATGACTGCTTTTGGGAGTGAACACTTCTAACTGAATTCAGCTGAATTCAGTCCCCTTCAACAGAGCCACAAAATCATGGAATCATTAAGGCTGGAAAGACCACTAACCATCAACCCAGCACCACCACACCACTAAACCACGTCCCCCAGTGCCACATGGTATCTCCAGTATGGTGATTCTACCACCTCCCTGGGCAGCCCATTCCAATTCCTCACCACCATATACCAGTCTTTACAGCTGTAAAAACCTTCCACAGACAGACTGACTTCAGCAGTCCATGTCACCATTAGTGCAGGAGGAGGACAGAGGCCAGCAGGGTTGCCAAAGTCCAGTGCTGGTAGGGAAAAGAGAATCCCCACTTTTCAACCAAGCACAATTTCCAGAAAGGCAGTTACTATGGAAACCTGCAGCATCAGCTTTAGCCTTTTGAAGCAGAACCCAATTTTAACCAAGTAATTGGATGATTGAAGCAGCAGTGAGAGGAAAAAAGGACACGTTTATTTCAGTGCTTAGATGCATCTATTTTAAACACGAATGAATGTGTGAGATTCACCACTTGGAAAGGATCGCAGAGTAATGAGACATGGGCACTTAAGAAATGGTCTTAGAAGATAATTTCTTTTTTTCAACATCTGTGTTTAGCCTATAGGCCTCAACCATGGTTTGGTCCCCACCCCAGCAGCTCAAACCACTGCAATCCCAGGGATGGAGCACTGCAGTGGGAAGCTTTCTGCTTGGAACTGCCTTTCAGAAACCACACAAAGCTTCAGAGCGTGGGCAGCGCAGTTCCTTGTCCCTTGGAGGCTGGAGGTGGCTTGGCGCTCTGCACTCCCTGCAGCTCTCATCATAAATAAAAGGACACTTGTACAGGTATTTTCTGGATTAAAATTGAAACTGACCATTTCTTGATCTGGACCATAAAGGGAAGAAAGAGTATTAATGCTATTTGTCTTATCCTCAAAGGATTTCACCATTTCAAAAGCAAACTATACCACACAAGAGCACAAAAACAATTTAGACCTAAGAAAAACTTTAGCTGACCTACTCCTACTGAGTATCGCTGAGCATCTGCAAACTTTATCCTCTCTGAAAGCCAATTAATGAAGCAGTCAGCAACCTGCTCTAGCAGAAGTGTATTACTCTCATTAACTTCCATCCTGCCCATGAAGCTGAAGACGCTGCTGGCCTCAAAGCAAACTCAGGCAACCACAGCACTCCTTCCCTGTCCCCAATATGCATCTCACATTAATAGCTTCCTATCATCTCTGTTAGGATCACATCTCATTATTATTCTTTTTTTACTGATATGGGATGAATGGAGCTAATATTATTTCACATCAGCTAAAAAGAAGTCTTAATTAAATGTGATGGGTAACTGCTAATACAATATGATAAGCCTCCCGGATAAGCACGCTATATAATTTCTCTGTATTTCAGAACCCTTTGAACATTCACCATGGAGAAGATGGAGGTGACCTTGTGCAAACTCCCCACGTTCATTCTCCTTCTGCCTGGCTCTTTCAAGGAGAAGCAATGGCTTTATCTTGGGCTGTAAGAAAATGCAGATATTACCATCATTTATGGTCTTTTTGTGCCTTTAAGCCTTTAGAGGAGATTCTTTTGGTACTGATGAAATGATCCAAACTGACCGCCTGGGAGCTGGATCTGCCACAGCATAGCTTTAAGCCTTCTACCTGGTTGCATTGCCCTGCAGCCAAAGGCATCCTCTCTTCATTGAGAGGACAGTACCTGCTTGAATCACGAGATGAACATTTGACATCAGTAGATACATACTGCTGAATTTTGTAGCTCGCCATGCAGTCCTGCTCTAGCTGTTTGTTAACAGCCAATTTAAATGCATTTACAAAGCTCCTGATTTGTCCAGTGCTTTATTCTACTTCCTCTCCACCGAAATCAGACTGCAAGGTAATGTGCTGTAAAGGCCATATAATGCAGGAACAAAACAAATTTAATGAAGATTACTTGAGGGGGGGATAAAGCACAATTACAGAACATTAAGATATGGTTATCAACGTAAAGATGAGATCAAAGTTGGCAGTTGCTTGAACTGGAAAGCACCACATTGCAACAGTCATTTTAAGGAAAGTTGCTGATCCCTCTGTCGCTATCTCTAGCACTACACTTGCTCAAATATTCATCAGATGGTAAATAACATGTCTTGGAGGCCCCCCACACTGTAAATAATAATTACCCATATATCAAAGTAAAATAAGTACATATATATACACATAATGAGTAGAGTCATCACTTAGTGTTTGATTCCTGCAACCTTCTCCAAATAGAGCCCTCACAATCCCAGATAGCAAGTGGCCCACTTTATACTTTAACTGTTCAGATTTTAATTGTATACCCCCCCTCCTGCTTTAAGCCAAGAACTGTTCCCTCCATGGAATAACTGGAGATACGGATCAGGCTTCTCCTCCTACAGAAATGCCAACAGAAACATAGTACATGAAAACAAGGAGGGGATAAGCTCTACTTTTATCCCTTTGTATTATACTAACAAATTGCTCATTTGCTAATGAACTCTCAAGAAAACAGTGTTAGTAACTGCGATCAGAAAGGTTTTTTGGATAACACACCTGGCATTACACATGTCTGAAGGAAATATTAAAAATGGAAGAACTGGTTCAAAATGAACACGAGAATTAAATCTGGGAAATGAATAATTACAGATTAAGTGCAATGGTTGTGCACTGGATGTCCGAGAGCAAAGCAAGGAAAATGAACTTGATTTCTACATTATCACTTAATGAAGGCTGGCCTTGAAAAAAAACCCTGTCCTGATTAAATTTCAGAAAATTCATATTTCTTAGAGCTGTGATTCTTTTAAAACTGATGGCAGGGAGGAAACTGAATGCAGACTGTATCTAGATTGATGGCACAGTGACTCTCATTCGAGGAAATGTGTCACGTGCCCAGGTAACCAGGACAGGCTAACAGAGACATTTAAAAACTGTTAATAGTAATGGAAGGTAAAAGGTGGCATTAGTGAATTTTTCCCATGAAAAGGAATTTTAAATTAACATCTGGTAGAATCCACATGTAGAAATTAAAAAAAAATATGCTATTAGCCTTTAAACTTTTCCTATTGTAATTGTGTGCATGTACACACACTTGGATATACAACTGGCTCCCTGAGCAGCAGAACAGGGCTGTGCAGGGCACTTCTATATCATAAAACAAAGTAGTGATGGCAGTACATCCTTTGATATATTGTCTGCATAAATTCTGGTTTGCTGTTAACCATAGTAGTTTTTGTGCTAAGGTAAACATATCTAATGCAAATAGAATGTTTCACTCAGGAACTCGAGGCCAAATTAGATCCTTATACCTCAGGAACACTTTCAGGATCGATGCAAGGTGGAAAAGTGAGGTGAGACCAGATTATTTGCAATTCCAGAAAAACCATCTGTAATCAGGGCCTCCTGCACCGGTCTTTGAACTTCCCAGAATGGGCCAAGACCTCTCCCACCCCAAAGAACATCCCATTCCAGGTTCAGCTTTCCCAGCATCTGTCCTCAGTCCCACCACTTCCAGGTCAGGTCATGGTGGAATGTGTGCTCATTTTATTATAAGCTCTGTATCTGGAACAGTAGTTTAATGAGTAATGTATCCCAGTCCATTTCAATCCACATAGACTACTTCCGATGCATGATGCAGCTCACACATGTCAGGTTGCATGATGACAAACACATGTTCCTCCTATGCCAGGGAAAGCTATCCTCCCACTTAGGGATTCCAGATGCCAAGCAAACCAAGCAGATCTCCACACCAGCTGACTGCAACTGTAGTATGAGCTGGCACCAGCAGCAATTCTTTATTGCAGAGGTGTGAGTGCAGCATGTGTCAGCAGGGGAGCACAAAGCCAAAGAGCTTCATGCTCAGATGGAAACCTTGCAGTTCTATGAAATGGGATTTTTTTTTTGTCAGTTCTGTCAATATATTCCCTCACTGGAAAGGTTAAAAAAAAAATAAAGGACAGCAGCAAAAGCAGCCATTCATTAATTGTAGTATGCTTTGTCTCACTAAGCTCCAGGTGTAAATGCCTGCACTCCTTGCACTTCTTCATATTCTCCCTGTGATCCATGACTGCAGCACTGAAGCTAACTGAAATGTATTCCCTTTACACCACATTTCAAGAAGGAATGGCTTGGGGTGGCCAACAGAAGCATAGTTCATGACAACAAGGAGAAAAAGGCTCTACTTATATCTCTTCCTGCTGACACACAGAATAGCGAACACTTCATTCAAGCATATATGCAGCTGCTCAGCAGCTGGAATTTCTTGCAGTGACTGGAGGAAGTGCAGTCAGAGCACATATATTGTGCACCAAGGAGAGAGGACAGCCAAAGGATGCTTAAAAATGCTGGGTTTGATCTAAACCATCCTACCCGTTGGAGAGGCACACCAAACAGAATTTATATTCAGGAACGTGTGTGCATATTTACTAATGTTTAATACTCCTTCCTGTAAAAGCCATATAATCGTGCATGCAGATCTTAGGCAAGCAGCTATTGACAATTTTTGCATCAGCAATTATCTAATTTGCACCTCAAGTGAAACAACTCAGTGAACAGGCAGAAAGATTTGTCTTTGTGTGGATGAGCAAATTTGCCAGTTGCTAACTAACAGCTGATGCATCAGCCTTCAGGAGGGCACAACACAGGGAGGACAAATATTTAGGCTGAGGAGCAAACACTGCCATGAGCTGTCTGAAACAGGGTTGTACGTACTGAGATAATTGATCCAAGGCCAAGCTGGGACCGAAATGCACCTATGTGAACAACTTTGTCTGCACCCTGCACCAAATCTGCAAAATTTTCTTGGTGCAATAAACACTATTTCCCCTCAGTATGAATAGCTTGGGAATTGGTTCACACACCTCCCCAAGACCCTTTCCAATCCTCCCTCCTGAGAAGCAGCTTTGTTGCAGTGCCTGTTTGCAGGACCCAAACTGAACCATAATTCAATAATGTTAAGTTCATAAACCACAGCCTGAGCTTTCTCATGCAGCTTCTGCTGCCCATACAGGGCTTTTGTGTCTCCAGCCTTTGTGCAGTGGGACCATGTCATACCCATTCGTTCTCCCCATTCTCTGAAGATTTCTCACTTCACGCAAACATCAGCAGTTCTATAGTTGTATGAGAATCTCACAGGGAAAAAGTTATTTGTGCCTGCACCAGAAAACAAACAAAAGGAACTCGTTTTTTGCTTTCAAAAAATTCATGATTTCTAAACCAATTTTTACTAGAGGCTTAAGCTTTAAGTGTCTGAGATGGGCAGCACAGGACTGACCCACTGCAATTTCATGGTCTGTTTATCTACCCTATTCTCTACTACATCATGCATTCAATAACAGGTGCTCTCCCGTACCCAGGCATCTGTGACAAACAGAACGTGCCAGGCATGCGTGACTGCTGCAGAGAAATCAACTCCTTTCATAAATCTAATTCCTGTCAATGAAGAGCTCATGTCTCGGAATCACAGAGCTGAGTAATCAATAATCACGGTCTGCAAGACAGAAAAATACCTTCTGATGGCTTCCTTCAAATCTGGGCGCTGCTTTCTGGATCTTTTTTCGGCATTCCAGTATTATGCTCCTTCCCTAAAGGCTGTGTGGAGCAATACTGTTATCCTGCATAACTGCATCTGGCACTTGACCTGAATATGTTTCTCCCGATTAGGCAGTGACATTCTCATCTGGAAGCTCTGTTTGTACATCCAAACTGTTATCTCAGCATAAAGGTGTACCCGAGTTACACTGAAATCCCAGCTGAGCAGTTGCTAGGATGTCCTGTCTGCGTCTCAAAAACATCAGTAATTAGTACAATTCGGGAGCTTTCACCTCCAGACTCCACTGCCACTCATACCACCTCGCCAATGTGACATGAAATAATGGGTCTCTGTCAAGTGGTGGGTGGGATAAACCTTCCCACTAAAAAGAACAGTGACATTTTTCTCCTCACTGACAACCTCGGCAGAGAAATAAGAGAGTCATTAACACATGAATAGGAAGCAGCCAGTGGCTGGCTAGACATGATTCTTCCAGGTCAGAGATGAAGCACAAGCAAGCAAGCAAAGGAGGGAGACATTTCCATCCACTGCCTCTCACCTGCAATAAACAGGAGACCTCACTGCCAGGTGCAACAACTTGTCACCTCTCAAAAAGACCGCATTTACCTCAGCAAGCAAATACTCCCTTATTTTACATAACATTCCTGTGTTACACACTTTTACCACAATTGCACAACCTCCAAAAACATGCTGCATCCCAGGACAGCTCCTCCTCATCTGTAGCTTCTATGTTCAGCAGGCAAAGAGAACTGCGACACTTGCCTCTTTTCAGCATGAAGAAAGGCCATTCAAAACACAAACAACCCTCACTCACCTCCTCAGTTTCCCTGTGAAAATAGAAGTACTTGGTACAGAGCCCCCAAAGCCACAAACTCCACGTCTGGTAAAGCAGACAGCAAGATCAGTGCCACGGGAATACATCTTCACCAGATTCAAGAGTAATAATCCTGGCATCTGAGCTGATTATTACCTGAGCTTAACTATTAACTCAATGTGTAAGCCATCATGTACCCAAAAGACAGGACTAAGGATATCTAAAAATGCACAGTTCAGCATCAGCACAATACGTTGAACGTTGGCTTGACTGGAAAACTATATCTGATCACAAAAATTAATACCACAGGATTAACTGAAATGCACAATGGCCAGTCCTCTCATTTCATGTATGCTGCAGGGTGGCTGCTAGATTTCACTGAAGGCTCAAATGATACCTCAGCACTTTGTCATCTTCAAATGTGTTTAATAAAATCTGTAACCCCTCTGGCAGTGGGGGGGAGGGGAGTGGAGGGGAGGAAAGCCCATGTAAGGAGCTGACTAGCCACTCACTTGAGCAGTACAGAACCTGACTTCTCACAGAAAGTAAAACAGGATGGAGGAAAGAAAAATGTATTACATGTATGTGGATTACAGAAGAAATTCTGTGGTCTTGTAGATGGAGAATTCACAAGAAATGAAGGACTAATACACAGGCATCCTCTCTATATTGAGCAATGATCAGAAAATCTGTAGCTAAAGGTGTTATTGGTACAGGAAGGAGAGTGGATGCAGGCAAGAACTGTTGGTTCTTTTCACTTTTTCAATAATCTGGTCTTCACTGTCTGCATGAATGTCTTTAACATTTGATTTGTTCTTTTCTTCTGTTTTTGGGTTGTGCTGTTGTTTTGGGGGTGGTAGTGGTTGGTTGGGTTTCTGGGTTTTTGGCTTTTTTTTGGAGTAGCCCCAAAGCTGAACTGGAAAGCCAGACTTGCTGACTGCTGCAATGCTGATCTACACCTGAGGCTGTGCTGAAGCAAACAGGGAGCACAAAGGGGAGAAATGTTCAGTATTTTTCCAAGTTCACTGCAATATGCAGGAGCCACACGTGTATGCCTAAGCACATAGGCAGGTGCAGATGTAACCCACCTTTATCTCATCTCTAATTTCAGAGATCACTGTCTCCAGTGCTGGAGTTCTATGTTCCTCTTGCAGTTATCTATTCAATGTTCTCGTTCATATACTTCAAAAAAATAACATATTTTAGAGGAATTAATTCAGCCAGAGGATCGCTATACTTTTCAAACACCTTATGAAAAGCTTCATTTTGAACTTAGTATCTCCTGCCTTGGTTCTGTTCTTCATACTCAGACAAATGAAAGTCCTTATCTTCCCTTTTCTCTTTGTTATCTTTTATGATCAACTCCACAACACAATCAGCTCGTTTCCCCTTCCTGCCTGTTTCTCGGCAAGCACAGCAGCCCTTTGTTCCAGGATGCAGTCCCTCTTAGTTGAACCAAGGCAGCTATGTGGTGCCCCTACCCTTCCGTGTGCCAGCATTTGTCCTCAGCAGCAGCTCATTGAGTTGAATCCAACCTACACAAGTCCTTTCAGGCAGAACAAGTCCCCAGTCCAGCTAGCTCAACCGTCAGAGAATTATGCTGATTTGGGGACAGGACTAGAACGTATGGCATGAACAAAAAGAAAAAGCAGAACTCAAAATCCCAGACTTCAGTTAGTATAAGCTGCTACAGGACAACACAAAGCCCATCCATTTGGTCTACGTGAATGAAATGCAGGTGAATTCTTAGCAGCTACAAGTCCTTCTGCCTCCCTGCCAGCTGCTTTCATGCATCATGGGATGCAAACTGGGTAATTAACGGGGAAGCATTCCTTTGTCCCAAAGCTGAAAACTGACTCTAATAAGAATCACCTGCAGTAAGCCTGCTTCACAGGGAGGAGCACAGACGTGGGAGCAGATCAACTTCCCTGTGTTCCCTCCAAACTCTCAGTCATGCATTTTCTCTCTTCCTTTCCCTTTGCTACACCCATGACAAGCACAACAGGAATAGCAGCAAAAATCCATTGTGCTCAAGATAACCCTGTGCTTCACAAAGCTGGGGTTATATTTTTGTCTCCTAGCAACTCTGCAGGCCAACTTGGCAACGATTTTGTACCGAGCATTTGCTAACATAAGGTTGTTGCTGCTCTTCTCAAATAGTCACTTTATGCTCTCTAACTGCCTCCTTCTCTGCTCTGTATTGCACAGGTGGAATGTGCTCAGAGGCCTTCCTGGAAAATTCGTGAAAGCAAACAGTGCTCCTCACCTTACCTGCACACCTCATCCTCTGATGATTACCCCTCCACATGAAGGAATTACGGTGAGTTGTTAAGCTAAAGAGTAATTCAAATTCATCAGGAGAAATGAACAAATGGAAAGGAAAATCTGTACATCAGAGTGGATTTATCACCAAAGATTTCCTGCCAGAGCTGACCTCCCATCACAGCTATGAAAGATTCAGATGTAGTTTCTACAACCTCTGTTTCAAAAGCTTATCATCACAGAATGGCACAGAGGGAAATAGCAGGCAAGAAAAAGAAGGTTAATTGTGGATCTCAAGGAGGATGAAGCTTTTAAAATTAGATGTGTTACATAATTTGCAAGTTCAGAAAAAAATGCATCAGGAAAGACACAGTTGTAGCACTGAAATTCATGGATGGATAGGGGTTTCACACAGAGAACAGCTACAAGATTGGCAGAACCGCTCCAAGCTTGCCAACCCACTGCGTCCTCAGACAAGATCAGATGCCTGACATGGATTTAGTCCGCGTGACCCACTAGCCTCCCTGTGAGGGCTGCCAATTAGCTTCAGCTGTGATGGGGTTTTCTTTGATGGGGCGAATTGCCAGCGAGGAACTGGATTAGGAGCATCACATGATTTTGTCTGTCAGCCCAGAGGTGAGTACTTCTCTTTCCCACTAGCAGTTCTCCCAGATAGATCAAGCTGCAGTTTGAAAGCCTGTACACTGCGACAGATAGATGGATTTACAGGAACAACTGAGGCAGATTAACTGAGATGAATGTTATTCATTTATTATAATTCTTTCATTCCCTGCTCCATGGGAGATGCTCTGCTACTTATGTAGCATGAATTTGCAACAAGATAATAATCTACAAGAACAGGTAATTTTTGCCATGAAGAGATGATGTTGCACACAACAACTGGAGAGCACAAATCCTTTGGAAGCCAACTGAGTATCGTGGTGCTAGCACACTCCTCTGCCCACACTTCTACTGATGGCCTCTGCATGCTGCAGCAGCAGGCTGTTTTTGGGTTGGCTTATCCTCTATATGAGACTGAATACATCAGACTTTAGGCATTTGGAAAGGACAATGCTAACAGTTACAGTCTGTGCGTTTATACTGTGTGAGATGACTACAGGACAGTTAGAAATGGGGCAGTGAAAACTGAAGACGAAATATTTGGTTTCTGTTTTTATCAAATAAAATTAAACACCACCACAGTCACATATCCTTATCTACCAATAACATGAGGGCATCCTGTTGCTGGGAGCATAAACGATCATGATAAAAGTAATATGGCATGGAACAGTGAAAACTGAGGGCATAAGGGAGGAGAAAGCAAATTCCAACTGCAGATACTGAGAAGTGGTTGATATATAATGTTCCACACAAATGAAAAATCCGGTTTGGATGCTGAGTCTTAAATGCAGTGTTGTAAGGCCTCCCATTGCATTAAAAATCTGAATGGGAAAAACCTGCTGAAATGAATTGAAGACCAAAGCTTGCCAGCTGGAAATAACTTGGTATTTCTTGTTCAAGGTTTGAACAATGTAGCAGATCAGGCACCAGGCCAGGGAGGAAAAGAAGGTACAACCTGAGATCAGCTCTACTCACTGCATGGAGGAAGGCAAAAGGAATGGGGGCATCTCTCTTGCCCTTAATTGTCTAAGTGAGACTAAGGAGATTAACTGCACAATTAGATATTTAATCAGTGCCACTCCCAGCCCAAGCAGCAGTCTGTCTTGTGTGTGCTTCAGTACTACATGCCTGAAATGAAACCTTTACATGGAAATTGAACTCCCTTTGCAGACCCTCAAATCCCACCCAGCTCTACGCAATAGGAATGAATGTGCACGCCAAGAGAGCCTGTGGATCTATCAGCATGGGACTTGTTTGCTGGTCAAGCACATCTTGCCTTATCAACAGATCCTTTTCTCAAGCAACTCATGGAAGCAGACACAAGACAACTAGGCTACTAACAGCAAATGAAGCACTTGCTCAGTTCCTAGTGAACAAACTCAGTCCAAATATAAGCAATCTAATTTCATCATGTTCAGACCACTACCACTGAACCCTGTTCTAGCTCCAGCCTCTTTGATGGTGCCACTGTACAGTGTGCCTGTGGTGGCCTCTTGGCATCTAAGCCTGGCATTCTACCAGGTTCCACGGCTCCCCTGCCTCCTCTGAACTTGTCCCATCTACCTGGGCTTGCAGAAGCAGCACAACACCTTACACAGCATAAACACATTAAACAATTTACACAAGTGTCACCCGAGGGGGATATTGAATCTTTTGCATATGGAACACAAGTGATGAATATAAGCTGTAGGTCTTTAGTTCAATGTATGTGCAGTTAGGGCAGAGATCTCTCCTCATGCATCTGACATCATAAATAAAGAATGCCTACTGACATAGAATCATGGAATCATAGAACTGCTCAGGTTGGAAAAGACCTTCAGGATCATCAAGTCCAACTGCAACCGAACCATACTACCCTAACTCTAACAACACACCGCTAAATCATGTCCCTGAGCACCACATCCAAACGGTTTTTAAACATATTCAGGGATGGTGACTCAACCACCTCCCTGGGGAGCCTGTTCCAGTGTTTAACAACCCTTTCTGTAAAGAAGTTTTTCCTGATATCCAACATAAACCTCCCCTTGGCACAACATAAGGCCATTTCCCCTTGTCCTGTCACCTGTGAGAAGAGACCAACCCCGCTCTCACTGCAATCACCATTTAAGTATCTGAAGAGAGCAATAAGGTCTCTGCTCAGCCTCTTCCTCCCCAGACTAAACAGCCCAGAGCTCCTTTAGTCACTCCTCATAGCGCATATTCTCCAAGCCCTTCACAAGCCTTGTTGCCATAGGCTGCTTTGTTTGGCTACAGGGATTAGTATATTAGTTTAAGGACCAATATATTTGTTTAGCAAAAGGAATCAGTGAGTGCTAATTCTAAAACTTTCCATTTCAACTTTGCTTGGTGCGTGAACAGCCTTGCTTTCTGTTAATTTTGCTTCAGAAGAAGCACTGGAGTCAGACTACTTATCTTTGCAAAGGATGCTTTCCTTGGATTTTCATATATATTATTTTGGAAGCTGCTCATTATGGCCTAACAGCAAAGGAAATTTGCCAAACTGGGGAAAAACAGCTAAAGGTTACCCAAAAGTCTCAGTGATGAAGCTGATGGTGGAAAAATGGAGATAAAGGAAGTGGGTGTATGACCACCCTAGATGCTACCACACATGCCCAGAGGGACACTAGCATATATTAATGAGTTCTTGGAAAAGAATGAATACGTATGTCAATGTACTGTGTGCT
The DNA here is from genome assembly GCF_002078875.1 of Numida meleagris. Lineage (NCBI taxonomy): Eukaryota > Metazoa > Chordata > Aves > Galliformes > Numididae > Numida > Numida meleagris. The sequence continues at coordinate 69,795 of NC_034420.1, forward strand.
TCTTAACTGTTTCAGTATAGAACCTGAACTCTGAGAGAGCATGCTTGTTTGTCAAGTTGCCTGGTATGTATCGTGAGGAATAAAGGAATGCCGCTTTCTAACACCACATTGGAGTTACAGAGTTTTCTTCTCACATTTTGGATGATACAACACCATAAAGTCAGGGAGAATTTTTTTGTTGTTGTTCTCTTCCTAATCAACTCACTTATTTTGCTAGCTGCATGTGCATGCTAAGAGAGAACGCTTTCAGGGATGGGTGATGGTAATTATACAAGACAAGAGCAGAGAAGCAGCGCACAGATTCATTTCCTCCACAGCCAGAGCCTTGATTTTATAAGAATTAAATCCTCATAATGATGGAGTTGCCTCTGCATGCTGCTGTTGCTGTTCTACATCTCTCATTACACCTCCTGAGCGCACACAAGTAACGACTGTATGAATTTAGCTCTCGGAGTAAATTCAGCATTTCTAGGCCAGTGTTCTGTAAACAGTCAGAGGGCTTACTGGGAAAATATGCAGAACTACAGTACTGCTCGCACTGTATTTGTGCAGCCCAGGCAAGGATATGGCAAAGGGATCAGGGAGGTGCAAAAGAGAAAAATACAATAGCCAAGGGGAAAGAGAAGCCTCCTTACAAGCAGGGCTGGTGAGCTGCTGGAGGTCTGACATTGCAGTCAAAGGGCCTGCAAGCACAGCACAGAAAGGCTGAAGCAGCAACCACAGGGTGTTCAGGGAGCCCTGACCTCTGCTGCTTAGAGAAGCAGGGAGGTCAGCCCTAAGGCAGACAGCTCTTATTCTCTGCTCCCCTGGATGCAGTGAGCGTTTGGGGCAGGCTGGATGCCAATCCTCACCTTTGCAACAGAGCACTCTGATAAGAGTAACTTTGCCTCTTCTGCACCTTGGCTCTTTTAAAACAGGATAATGATCATTTCCGCCCCCCTTTTTTTCCCAGACTTTGCTGTGCTCATGGAAGTGGTAAGTTCCTTAAGGCAAGACTTGTCTTTTGCTATTTCCATGGGCTCTGTGCAGTGCCATCTGACCTGAGAGGCACTGCCACACTACAACATTAATGCCAGGCGCTGAAGCAGTGCCTGGCTTTATCTCTTAGGATGTGCAGATTACAAAAATAAACACATGAAAAATGCATTCGTGACCTCTGTGCACAGCAAAGTGCTGCACACAGGCAGACATCCATTAGGGGAAGAAGGAATACCACAGAGTGGGCTGCACTCTCACCCTCTTATTTTCTTCTCCCATTTGCAATAGAAAAACATTCCAGATTGAAATTTCTTCCTATTGCTTAGAGTTTTGCTTATTCTATACATCTGTTTTCTAACAGATAGTAAATTGCATACATGTGCAAGAGATAACAGGACTGACATTCCTCTGAGATCGTGAGTATTATAGGATGATTTAACATTTTTTTTAGTATATTTCCCTTTAAAGAAAAAGACTAAAAGGAAAGAAATTAAGACCACTGTGATGAACACATCAGAAGAGAAAAAAAAAAAAAAAGGCACAAGAGAGATAAAACAAAGCAGCTGTAAGTCTGTAAGCTCATGTGGAAAAAAATTTGATTACCACCAATTCCCTCAAGTACTGACCAGATAAACACTTGTTTAGCTTATAAGTTCTGACAAGAGCACAACCCAAGGTAGTGCAGCTGCAAGAGAGTGATTTTTCTTTTCATTTATTGAAACCTCTGGGAAAATAATAGTGATGGAAATCAAAATCCATGTCTTCTGCGTAGCTGCAGAATGTTACCAGTAGGCATGCAAGAGAAAAATCATTGATATTGTTACCAGGATCAGAGAGAAGCACATGCCTGGAGCAATGGACAGTCAGACAACTGAAGAAGCTACTTGGGTTTGAAAATCAGACATCATTTTAATTACAAAAGAATTTCTGACCAGATGTATAGGAATCAATCTGGTAAATCTAATTTTTAGTCGGAATTGTTCTTTCCTCTCTTTGATTAGTACCAGCACAATTTGGGTAAAAGCAACTTACAGACAGTAGGTAAATCAAGATGGGAAAGCTGCTGAACTGACTGGAGGTGTTGGTGTTTGATTTAAAGGAGTTAACGAACAATTGGCCGTTACAGACAAAAAAAAAAAATTAACTATAATCAAACAATGCAAGAGATGATCCTTTGTTCTGAAATCAAAAAGCAGAGTTAGTAACAGCTAGCAAATGAGAAATGTTTGTCAAGTGCAACTGGAATGCCCATTCTGAAGAAACAAATGAATAATGCAGGAAAGGATAAATTGGGTAGACAAGGAGTTAGTCATTAAACTTCCTCCTAGTATCTAAAAATACAAATTATGACCTGGTAGACTCCATTTGGCAATGCCGGTGGAGCCAAGCCCTCTACCACTAGAGAATGAGTCTGTACTGACTGCCAGTTCTGGACCTGCTTGGTTGTGTGCCTGATGCCTCTTGGAGGCACCAGTTGGGCTGTTTGCACTAAGTGTGATGGTTCCCAGGAGTTCTGGACTCATTGTACACACTGTAACTCCTGTGCTGATACTTCTGCCCATGAAAATCACAGACTTTGAACCCAGCCCTGTATCTCTGCCCTGTGAGTCTAGGGACTCACCATCTCCCTGACCCTTCAGCCCTCAACACCAGCTCCCTGCTTTCTGGTACTCAACATCCCAAGCCTAAATACAGCTCCCAGGCTGGGTACCTACTTACAAACACTGTGACATGTGGCAAGCTTCAAGCTATTGCTTCCTGGAGCAGCTCGTGGAAAATCTCTTACTTCATCACTCTTTTAAATGACAAAGACTTGAGCTGCAGCAGATTTTGTCCTCAGTTAACAATCACAGAAAATTATTATTCTTGCCTCTGTTACTCTATTTTATTTAGCCTGTAGAAATTTTGTGGAAATCCAGTGTTATTAGTTTCTCAGCTGGAGCTGTAAGTCTTACATGAACCTTTAAGAAATCTGGTCTGGAACAACCATCTCAGGCAGAGATCAAAAGTTGGAAATGGCCATCTCCAGTTTGGGAAACACAACAACTGGTTTCAGCCTGGAACCACGGCCCTGAGCTAAACGGAAAGGCTGCACGTGCACAGGGATTTGACTAAATGACAAGATGCACAAATCCATTCTTCATTACCAGGGGCTATTGAGAAAGGTTAATTACTCTTGCATAAATCTTTGCAGCAGGTGAAATCAAGAATAATTCACTTTATGAAGGCATAAACTCTTCCAAGGCCATTACTTTTCCTGTCAAGTCTTTGTCAAATATCTAATTCTTGTCACACAACTTTGAAGTTTCCAAAATTAGCTATTATCAAAATCTGATGAATCCTTTTTTTCTCACACTATATCTTCAAGGACTAAGGTACCGCACACTGTAAAATCTCTCACTCGATCAACCAATTTACCCTACACTGAAAAGGAATGGACCCTATGATAAAGATCACATATGCAATTTCAGGTCAGTCATGTTTTTTTGGAGCTAAGAGAAGAATAAAATCACATTTTATTGTGATAAAAGCAAGGTTCACATTAGCCATGTTAAATTGACTGCAGTTTTTGTATAATACAATGTCTTTCTCTTTTGCTCACTCATCTGAACAGAAATTTGAACTAACTTATCCATCTACCTACTCTTGGCTGCAAATAGTGAAAGCCCAAAGTGCCGCTTGAACCACGCTTGCATCTGGTGAAGCAGACATGCTCCTCATCTGGATAGTCAGCAGCTTTTTAAAAATGATACGCCAAATGTCAAGCAGTATCTATCATACATAAATTGACATTTTTCTGATGTATTCCTCTACAAAATCTTTCTGAGTTCAAAATGCTTTTGTCAGACCAAGCAGCTTCTGCAATTCTCACCTCTCATCAGGCTGCCAGAAATGAGAAGCATTTACCATAGGAAATTCTTAGTTCACTGCGAAATGTTGTAAAGGTCATGTGTGGCCAAGCCAGCGAGCTGCAATTCAGCAAACCTAAAATAACAATACAGAGGGGAGTCCCAGAGGGGAGATGAGTGGGAAGAGACCAGAGTCAGTAGGTGAGAGTGTTGAAGAGAAATAGGGAAGAGAGAGATGCAGCCCTGCCAAACTAGATAATTAAGGAAAACAGAGAAAAAGGGATCTGCCCTGGGAATAAACTGTACTGGGAGCTGGGACAAAACTGATGAGCCCACATCACCTTGAAGGACTAAGCAAATGGGTGGAATTGATTTGAGAATCCAACAACCAAGGTCATTGGCATGGGATAAAAGAGAGGGATTTAGCCTTACATAGTCCTAGCAGATTATTTCTATTTCAGTATAGCCTCACTGCCTCACATCTACATGACAGAGCTGGCACAATTTCCTTCTCTGGCCTCTACTGAGATGGTGGGGATACTGCAGTTTTTAAAGAATGATTTTAGTATGATTTCTGTAGATGATTTTTCCATGATTATAATAGGCTGTGAATCAAATCTCTATCACACTTTACAATGTAGGCTTAGGAACTACTTTAACTTCCCATGACCTTAATTTTTGACAGATCTGCCCATTTTCCCCTTTAAAAATACTATATGAAGTACAGAGCTCCTTAAACAACAAAGGTATGGTTCTTGTATTTTGATATGTAGGTATTTCTACATTTCAAACTCGCAATCATGAAATTCCAAGGAAAACTGGTTATTCTATAGGATAGAGCTGCATCTTCTAGCTTCCTCTATTTTAAACAGTTGCAACATTTTGCAACGAATCTAGATCCCAGTTATGTATTCTGGGTTACTCATCAGTTATTATCTTTTATAGCTTTAATCGATAAGCTACTAAAGATAAGCCAGACCAATATCCCGAGCTGTTACTTGTCAATTAACCTCTAGCAGTTTCTAAGAAGCAACACTTTCAGTCCCTGTACATTCTCTGCAGTGACTTAACTGGTTGAAGAGGTTGATTAGTCCCTTTTTCTGTAGATAAGGAAGGTCATCTGAAGAAAACGAACAGAAACTCATTGACATTTAGGAAGAAATTGTTCTCCACTTGCAACCACAATGTAAAGCTACATCACGTGAAATATGTTACAGCTGAGTTCTCAGAGGAGTCAGAGCTGTTGTTAGGCTCTTCTTCCTTAAACTGAAATTTTCAGTAAAATACTTCAGAAGCTAAGAGCATTGCAACAGCATCGTGGCCCCCTGTGAGCTTTCATGGGAGTGCTATGCCTGCTGAATTTCAAAAGCAGTGTTACAGGAGTGATGTTAAGATGCAGAGAGATTAAGTGATTATTCTATGGAAAGAGGAATGAACCTCTGTTCAGAAGTGTAGCTTTCTGCCCCCTTCTCCAGAGCCTATTACCCAATCTCAGTGCGCCAATCTTCTTTCCAGTCACCTATTCTCAGCACTCACTAAAGAGTCTGCCTTGTCCAATTCTCAATGCTATCTGCCCCTGCAGAATTTCTAGCATCCTTTTCCAATTTTTTCCTTCCCTGGATCCTCTGTGCTTGCCCTCCTGCTCTCATTTTTCTCCTGTTATTTGCCCCTAGTCCATGCCCTTAGCTTACCCTTCTCAGACCTCCCCTGCCTACACCACTTCCCCAACACCTGTCCCAGCCCTTCCCATAGTGTTCCTTCTGAAAGAATGTTCACGTTCAACTGGAAATCATTCATTCACTTGGCATGCAAATCAAACTGCAAAACAGAATGTGGATGCCACAGCTTACACTAGAGAGCTAGTAATATTTCCTTCTCCTATCAAGGTATTCACTCTGTCCCCACTGTTCTTGGCCATTTTTTCTAAGAATCCACCTAAGCATCAGCTTTCCCTTTAACACTTTCCTGCAGTCACTCCTGCACAGCACTATTCTCCACCCTAAACCAGCAGTACAAAACTTACGAGGAAGTCTGACTTTACCTTTCAGATCGTTTTGCTTGTTTGCCATATTTATAATTGCTTCTCATTTAATTGCAAGTATTCATCACTTACTATACAGCGCATGCTCCATCCATGGACTTCAGCTGTGTTCCAGCTGGCTGGAGCATGAACCACCCTCTGGGAGCAACAGAAATCTATTCCAGAGCAACTGCAGCTCCCAGCATAAAACCTAAGAGCACACAGAGTCCCTCAGCACAGTCCGAAGTACATGGGCACAGAAGATCCCTAACAATGGAAGAAGTGGAAAAAGTCAGAGTCAGGCAGGAGGTAAAACATCAGGAGATGTTCCAGCAAACAGAGAGAGGAGAACTGTGGGAGATAAACTGCAGAGACAAATGTTGAAAGACTGAGGCTTGCAGTGAAGGGACAGAAGGAGCAATACGTACACATGCACACACACATACATATATATGCATAATGTGTACATGCACATATACATACATATGTATATATATGTATGTATATATGTATGTAGAGCACAGTCCTCTCCAGAGCCAGACCTGAACTCTGATTTTCTTGGTGACAGTACTTTTCAAGTTGCTGTGAAACCCACAGCCAACCTGTCCCACATTCCTCATCATTCCTCTCAGCGACCAGCAGCCAGTACTACTGCTGCTGTATACTTGGACGTTTCAAGGGATAACTGTATGCACCATGAGTGCCAAGCATGGAAGACTGCCCATGTTGAGGTCATAGATTGTCACACAATATGTCTTTTTTTTTTGTAAGAGTGCTTTAAGAAATGAGGCCACCACCCCTCCAGCTTATTACCTGGGGAAATGAAACAAAAATGACAACCATTAGAAGAATGTTGCCACTGCAAAATCAGAAGCATACAAATAAACACATCTTAAGAATACTTCTGCTTATGTCACTTAATTCAGCCCTTTGCACATGCTCCTAAGGACAGACACTGAAATACTAGCTTCCTTGAAGTTGATGGGCAGTTTGCCACAGACTTTGGAGATTCCAGTACGACCCAGATTGCTTACAACTCCCATTCAGCTCCATGCTTACAAATCTCAGACGTTCTTTTCTTTTGTTTTGTTTTCTTCTTTCCCATGAAGCCCTTCTGTATTTTGCCCGCACCATTCTCTGAATTCTTTTTTCCCCTTGTATGTGCGGTGTGTGGCCCTGCATCTTATTTACTGCACAAACACAAAGCTCTCTTTGAACAGAGGATTTGGAATTCCTCATAGTTAATGGTTGTTTTTCATTGCAAAATCTTAGAATTCTCCTGAGCCCTATGTGTGCTGAGAATGCATCTTTAGAGTGTTCTTCTGAAGCAACTTGTATTACCACTACTATTTTATACAATAAAATCTGGAGCATGGAGAAATACACACAGATTTGTCTAATGCCCACTGAGTTTGAGCTCTGATTATGGATAGATCTGACTTCCTTAGACATCTGCAGTATTATATTTTCAGAACAAAACTCCTGTTCACCTCTTCAATTACAAGTTTCCACCATTTCCAGAAACCAGGCTCCAGTTATTCTGAGTTAGACACCCAGAAAATAAAATTCACTCCAATTAGTGACCACCTACAGGGAGTGCGATCCAACTGCCAAATCTGTCGAAGGACTCAAAGCACAGAGCAGAAACCTGAAAGCTGCCCGCAGTTCCCAGGCTCACTGTGCGGCATATGGGGGACAAATGAGATGCTGCAGGGAGCTAAGCCCAGCACTATCCTCTACCCAGTAGGAGTTTGAGCCTCCTTGTCCCACTTCATTTGGAAGGATCCTGACCACAAACCTATGAACTATTGGATCGGTGCATAAGAAAATGTAGGCAATTAAAACACACCAAATCAGGATTTGCTGCTCCCTGTACGGGAGAAATAAGCCACGAAGTCAATAAAAGTGCTGTCAGTGCAAATGAGGACCAGGTTTTGCCTGGGCAACATAGATTTGATGAAAGATCACGTGATGTTTGAGCACAGCAATGCATTAGGAATTAAGGCTTTACTGATTTAGCACATGACTTGTTCATTCTTCTTAAAGCATTCCTATGACATCATCTTCAAATACTTTCATTGATTACCTTTCTGAATCTGTCTCCATAATGTATCTTATCCATTACTATTGTGGATTGTTAAATTGAATGAATGGTTTAGTGACAAACTGATTTGGATTAATCAATTGACTAAAACAACTGCATGGACCGTGTATGCACAGAACAGGCTAGGAAGTGGTTTATAGCAATCAGAAGTCAAGACTTGAAGCTGCCATCATATGCTGATGATAACAGAAATAACAAATAGCTCATGTAGCAGCTTATCTGGACACAGGTGTACTTCACTCATATGTAGATGATGTTTCAGGAGCAAATGCATTTGTTGGTTCAATCAACTGTAATTTACCACAATGAGTTGCTTCTCTGCATCAGTTGTGTACGTTAACTTGGTAAAAAATATTGCAAGTCTCAAACTTAATCTGCTGAAAATGTAATGCTTGATAATGTACTCAGACTATGAATAACTTAACTTTCATTAACCCTGAGATTTCCCTTATCAGCTGTTTGCTATCACCTGTGGCTTTCACTCACAAAGAGTGGCAATAATACTACCTGAAATCTGCTATAAGAGGGCCAAAAATGTTACGGCAGGGTCAATGGGCCCTTGGGGAAAGACAAAGACAAAAAAAGAGTCTTTGCTCTGCAAGAAAAAAATAGTCTTTTACAAGAAACCTGATTCACAAAAACTGGATTTAAGAGCAGCTGTAACTTGCATGGGTATTCTATACCACCATTTTAATTAGTCATGTATTCTCTGTATGGCAGAAATATTTCTTGGGACTGGGGACATTCCTTACAACTTGTTTGGACATATTAATTAGAAATAAAATACACAGAGGAACAACGATGGATGATGCCAGTTCAAAGGCCAAACAGCCTTGGCTCTTGGATTGGCAGTTCTCCAGCGGCCCAGCCCCACAGAGCTGCTTGCCAGCTTCCCCCCTTGCAAGCCTTACAGCTTGCTCCATTCTTCACAGCCACCAATACATACAGAGCAGTGTGTGACCCATGTGCATTTACTGCACAAGCGTCTCATTATGCGATGACGAAAGGAAAGAGCATTAGGAGCCAAGGGTTAGTGCTACTCCTGAGATCAAGAAATGTTCAGATTCCCAAAATGTGATATGACCCCAAAAGAATAGCAGGGGGGAGTCTAGTTAGTGGAACAGAGTTCTGGGACCCAAACGCCAACAGACATCCCCAGAAGGTAGGATCACCCTAATTCTGCATTTCTATTCAGAAAATCTGAGTTAGAAATCTGCATTACCAGCAAGCAAACATCTGAGCAAATTTTTGCATCTGTACTGAGCTTGGAATAAAGTAACATGCTAAGTGCTCAGCAAAGGATGAACAGTGCAGCTGAGAGCCTGAGGAAATCCTCTGTAAAGGTTACAGTGTACTTGTGGTGACATTTTCAAATACATTGTCAACAGTTACATGTCCTGCATAACATGCCCAAGCTGTGTCTTCCTGCAAAGCCTGCAACAGAAGGAAGAGCACAGGATAACCGGGTAATTACAGCCAATGGGTCTATTGTATCTTGTTTCTAAAGCCGTTTTTGCAGATAGCCTTCTGTAATAGCCATACAGGTTTTGCTGGACACCATTAATCCATGGGTATGTTTTAGCTGCGAATGCAAAACCTAAAGTTGCTCCTTGATACTTTGTCCAGGTAAAATTCATATATAAGCTAATGGAAAGTTTTGCACTGAAAAGTAATAACGTGAAAAAACATCTCTGATGTCTTTTCTGCTGGGGACCCCACATTCGGTCATTTGACCTAGTTCTGTGATGGAAAGCATCATTCCTCACTGGAATGTCTGGAGGATTCACAGTACATGCAGAGCTGTCATAAAAGGCTCATAACCCTACATGGGGCATCCCCTAAGTTGACAACTTATTTTGAATATGACTGAAAGCACTGATCACACCAGTGACTGGCTGCTCTAGTCTTTATTATTCCTGCTCTAACCTAAAAAATGAGGATATTTTATCGCCTGCACTGCAAATGATATGGATATTTTTTTTTCCTTAACTCACTCTGGACTTTTTGCCAGTTTTTATTGACTGCTGTGAAGACATCAGTCAATGGCCGAATAAAATAAATTATATCCTAAAAAGCATTTTTGGCCTTTTATTGTGACCATAAAATGATTATTTAGTTTCCATCACCACGTGCTAGTCAACGAAAACAGGCAGGAAATTAAGGGTACATTCAAACTGTTCCTTACAGATATTCACATATACTTCACACCCTTACCTGGAGTAGCACTGGAAACTGTTGGCCACTGCTGGTCAGGCCCTCCTGGTCCTCCACGTAATATTCCTGCCTCTTCCAAATGCACAGCACTGAACAAGCACATAGCATGGTTAGATTATACAGTTATCCTCTGGCTTCATATTTTTCCCCTTGCTACTCTTCCAAAGTCTCAAGTGGTCATCATGCAAGCACTGCTTTTGTACTGCATCAAGCTAACAAATTCCTGCTGGAACACTGGAGAACCGGCTATTCTGACTTGCTACAAACAATCTTCGATTATTTACTAAAACACAGTTGTCGTAGAATTTATAAAACAAAGACACCCCCAGAACACTTCGCTTTCATTGACTGGAAGTTGCTGACAAGGAAACTTAGAGACATTCTTGCTGTTACAATATATTAACATTAAAGCAATTAATAAAAAGTAGATTGAATTAGCACTGAGCCTCTGTAAATATGCTACTCCAGCGAGTAATTCAAAAAGAGAAATACATCTAAAATGCAGAAACAGCATTTTATATCAAATGTAAAAATCACATCAGATGTTGTGGTGTTACATGGTGAGCACTTGGCTGAGAAAGCACCGCCGCTGGATATTAACCAGTAACTTGTACGGAAGAAAGTGAAAAAAAAAATCTGCTGCATTGAATGCAAAACTATGCCCTTATTTGTGTGTGATTCATTAGAAAAACAGGATGCTGTGACCCTGACCCTGTCTCTGCTCATCTGCCCCTCAGCTCCCTTCCATACTTCCAACAGAACTTAATGGGCATTTTCAACTAAATGTAACAAATGCCAAGGGTCAAATGGACATCAAATTTCTTCATGTTTTATAAATAAAACAGCATTTTATGAAAATCCTCAGCTGGAGAGGTCACACAGACCTGTCCTGAGATTTCAGGGAAGGACTGGGGCTGCTAATGGGAGGGAACAGAACACACCATTTCTCAGAACAGGCTTCATTAGCTCCTTCACATGTGGGACAAATTGCTTTAAATGAGCTCTGACTTCTCATTTTTCCTTCAAGTAACTTCAGACAAAATCTTGAACTCCATATCGGAAGGAATTTGGATATCAAGTGTCCAACTATGTCTTGAACAACATGATAGCATGAAACAGTCCCAGAGATGGACAGTCTGAATCTGAATTTTTGACTTTTACCTTAAGAAGACCATGACGCCATGGATAACTGATAAAAAGTGATGGCCATGGTCCCACTGCATGAACAGTTTTGGAAAAAAAGCATAAATTCCTGCACTTGTAGCATCATTAGGAATTACCACAACCTTATAGTTCCATCTAAACCTGCATGGTAGCATCATTAATCTTGTCAGATTGCACCTGAATATAAGACCAGTTTGCTATTCTGCTCAGGGAAGGGGAGCAAAGACACTATTTCATCTAGGCTCTATAAAAAAAGCTTTATTATAATTCTTTCCAGATGTACTGAGTAGCAAATTATAGCAGAGACCACTCATGATTTCATGCACAGGATTTTCAGCTGAAAGAGATTTGGATGCAGCCTCACTTTGCCTTATATGAAAACCTGTCTCATATCTTTAAAACATCCTCTAAATTGTGTTTAGCACCTTGACTGTACCGCGTGGCCATCAGACCGGCTGCAGGAGCAGCATACTTCTATGGCAACAAGAGACAGCAAGATGGAAAATGCATCGATGCCCTATGATCTATTGAAACCTATCAGTATTTATGATAGGAGGCAGCTTGAAGGAAAACAAAAAGTGTATAACTGCAATTAAATAATTCAATAATTGGAGCATCTAATACCTTGACAGTCAACGTAAAAAAGGCAGATGGCAAACGCAACGAAAGCAGAGATCTATGGTAGTACAGTAATAGCAAAAGATGCAGTCAGACCAAATTTGTAATACTTAGAGAATGAAAGTGACAGCAGCAGAATCTTCTTTCCATCTCAGCTTACAGATATCATCAGTCTGAGGCATCAGAGAAGGGGGACAGCTTGGTCCTTGTCACAGAGGCCAAGGTAAGAATGCCCTGTGCCTGGGGCAGAGCACTACCTACCTTTGCATTCCTGCCCTTAGGGACGCGGAGTAGCGCCAGTCAGGATTGGGATGTTTTGGCTGTAGAAACAAAAGCCCGGCAAAACATGGTTAGTGTACACTAAGTGTGCAGAAAAGCATGTACATCTGCCTAATTTGGGGGTTGCTGTCAAACAGTCTGCATGGCGTTCCTTGGTTTTTGTGAACATTCAGAATTCTGCAGTCCTTCTGTGAATCTAAACTTTCAAATGGACACACAGAGATCATCTCTGTAACAAAACAGCTTGTTTGGATGCCAAGGCCTTTGGCTAGAGATGATCTCTGTGGAAAGATATATAATGCTGGAAACTGGTGGACGGTTATTTTACATATTCATAAACATTCTGGGCATAGGAAGAAAGGGATCATAAATTCATAATACACATTCTGCTGCTTTACTTGATGAGCCAAGGAAACTGAGCTGCTGAACTGAACAGCATCTGCCTGAGGACGTATAAAATGGAGCCCCCTGTGAAGGGGACACATGGGCTCCTCTGCTGTGAAGTTTCTGCTGGCATTTAATGTACTGCAGAGGACTGCACTAGATGGTATCAGATTTGCAGACTGCAGCAAGTCTTTTATCAAAGGCAGATGTGTTCTTTCACAATATCAAGAACTCCTACATTCTCCATATTCATTAGAGGGCAAAGGGGAAGGAAGGGGAAAGCAGACAGTAATGCCCTTTGGCCAACAGCATATGCTGACTTGCTGCAGAGTGGCTTGCTAAATGAAGAGATAGCGAAGAGATCCTCTGTTGAACAAAAACTTGCTCCAGAAATCCTTTTGCAGTGTCGGAGGACCATTGAAAGTATTTTCAATTATGGTAGACAACTGCAAACTGAGGTCTTTTGAAATTACGTATTTCTACACAGCCCTAAGAACATGACAAGGTTATTTCTCAGGATTCTCAAAGCATTATTCTGTACATGATATTGCAGCCAGTGATTAACTTCAGGCACTTGGATCCAAAGAGAGAACTTATGTCCAGAAATATAATGGACTACACTCATTCCTGGTGTCTCTCATACAGTGCCAAACACACAAATAATAAATGACAATAATGGTTTAATTCTGTTCAAGCTATTGGAGACAGATCAGAAATGAATTTGGCCCCATTACTTGAAGAGAAAAAATAAAGTGTTGAATGCTCTCAATTATTTACAGCCAGCTCTGTCTTTCCTCTTGAGGTTTTGGGCATGCTTTTCCCTGGATCAATGGGCTTCATTCAAATAAAAATGGTGCAATTAGAACTTCCCCCATCGCTCTATCACTATACTTCCTGAGTCCAGCTTCACTCAAGAGTGAGATGCTCTTGGATGATGTGCATCCTCAGTATCCTTTATGATCTGAATTACACAAAAGGGAGGAGGCTGCTATCTGCAACCACACATTAAACATCTGCACTAGCAATTTCCTTCCCATTTAGACCCCAGTTGTCTGGCATGCTCAGGTTCTGCTGAGTTCAGCAGAAAGTGGCTTGACAAGGAGCCCATTATGCATGTTGCCAGTATTTTCTGATTCATTCCATTTTGGCCCCAATCCCAGGGATGTCAAGGTAACTCTAAAGTCAACCACATAGGAATACTCAATGAAAGAAAGACAGAAAATACACTAATAAGACCCTTCCCCAAGTTTGTCTTTCTTAATGTATGAAGGGTGCTAACACCAGAAGATTTGGCTTTTCTTCTGCTGGAGATTTTCTTGCAGAATGGAAACTGTTGGACTGGAGAGGGGGAGCAGAGAAGTCCCTATCCTTCTTTCATACAACAGGAGATGTTCAGGTTACAAATTTGCACAAGCCTGTAGACAGTATGAGGAGAAGAAATGCTACCATTGTTCCAAGCAAAACAGGTGAAGTGACACTAAAGAGCTAGAAAAGTCTGTCATGAGTTGGGAAGGAGTAAGAGAAGGGGAAAACACAATTTGCTCAATGCACACAGATTTTTGTTTTCTCACCAAGAGCTGGGGAGCTCCCAGCTGAAAACAAAACAAAACAAAAACTCCACACAATCTATGGTCTGTTGCAGTGCAAACTTTCAGATATCAGATCAAAAATGGGTGATGGTGGCAGGAGAAACTCATCAGTTCGAAATTCTCATTCCATGGCATGGGCTAAGACTCATCAGGTCAGAATAAGAGAAATATCAGCAATTAGAAGACTGTGGTATTTTTGAAGGTTATTATCTAGATGCTGTGGCATCGTGTAGCCACTCCATATCAATTCTCTATGTGCTATTTCTCTCCAGGCAGGGCTGCAGGGCTGGTCCCAAAGTCAGAAGGAGGAATTGTCTCAGGCACATACGCTCTGGAGATGGAAAAATCCAATACATTGTTGTTTAAACACACTCACTCCCCAGTGGAATGGCAAAAGAGAATTGGAAGGACAAGTCAGAAAACTCATCAGCTGAGCAAATGATAGATTAATACGCTGGGAGAAAAAAAAAAAAAGAAAAAGCATAACCAAGGTGAAAAAGCCCCACTATTCTCATCACAAATCCGAAAGATAGCACCATACTAGGAAGAAAATTAAATCTATTTCAACCAAAAACCAGCATGACACATCTAACTCTCAGACACTTTCCTTATACATCCACCAGGCATTCCCAGTCTGCACACTTGGGTTGGCCCATGGCTCTGGTTAGAAACAGCCCCCCCTTACCAGACCACAAGCTGAAACCTGCCACACTGAAATGTGCTGTTAGCAGACACTGCATCATGGCACGATATGGCCAATTTCAGAGTGGAGCAGCGTCTTCAGCACAGTCCCATGGGACAGGAGACTGTATTGCTACATTGCTGAAAGCTGAATGCTGTCCGCAGGGTCCTCTCCAAAGCCCTGTCACAGGCTTTGCTGTGTCACAGGTCAACACCACCAGAACAGGGTACAGAAAGCATGAGCACAAAGAGGAAGCACAAAGAGGAACACAGAATCTGAAGTAGCCCTTATGCTTCCCATTTGTAAATCCCCTGGCAGTCACATAATGCAGATGAAGAATAATATTGTTCTTTTCACATCTCCAGCTTCCAGTTTATCACAAGACACTGTTTGTCACATACAAATCCATTTCTCTAGCTGTAATGTAATCTCAGCCTGCCCTCAGAGGTTTTTGAAGGCCTACCTTTCCCATACATCAGTTGAGCTGAGGGAAACCACACAACCAAGCACCGTTTCCTGCTCCTCTCATCACCTGCTTGTTCTCATTCAGTAACAGCACACAACATCAGAGTTGTAAGGTGAGCAAAGATCCATCCAGGTGCCGACAGCAGTGTTTGCCATCATACCAGGTGAGAACCTCATGCCAACAGTTTGTTCCTGGTATAACCATAAGCATCAGTGTGATCAATCAACCAACCCTACTGGAAAGTTTGATAGGTGAAGTGAATTTATATTATATATGAAGTCACCCTAGCAGCAAAAAAGCTCATGTAAAATTTTGCACAGTTGTTCTTAAGTTGCATAGACTGGGTTAATTTTAGCATTTCACTGGTCCATAGAGAAGAAACTTAACTGAGAATACACTGTTACAAAAATGTGGCTTGGTCCTTTTTTTTAGCCGACGATTTACCCCAGTAAATTAATCTCTGAGATAGAAGGAACAGCTGAAAAATGTTCATGTTCTGATCCTATATTCATGAAAATCAAACCTCCCAGTGATTTCAGCGGGTGTTAGAACAGGGCCTGCTTGAGGTAAAGAAGCGTGAACAAAACATTTACAAACAGCTACCAGCTGATGAGACTGCTAAAAGCACCCCACTCCATTCCTATTTCCACACAAACACACAACAGCATGACACAAGGTATATTTATCAAATATAAGTGCTTCGAAGCAATAATAAAAGGCCTTTCACAACCTCTGACCACATGCAGCTCTACTTATTTTCCTGTGAGACGATGCTGACAGATGTGGAAAAACAGAGACTTCAGTTACTGATTCCCTTCCATAAATGCTTCAGATTAATTTGAGGCGGAGAACAACCTATTTATAGTCTGAACATGCGTTGGTCATACAAGAAATCAGAATGGAATCTAGAAGAGCCTAAAATTCCCAAAGATTTTCTTTCTGTCAGTGTTCATTTGCATTTCCAACTCTGAGAAAACTAAGGTGAAAGGAACAGGCAAGTGCTTCTGTAAAGTACATTTAATGAGTTCCAAGAGAAGGAAAACTCCTCTGTTTAATATTGGATGCAAATTTCTGCTGGCACAGCAGAATGCATCAAACTAAGAGTCTGACTTCCCTGAAGCACACAGCACTGTCCCTGCTTAGCAGAACAGGTCCAGATATGGCCCCTGAACAAGAGAACCAACATTTATAGCTAACCTTTACAATGTCAGTGGGGCTGGAGAATTTCTTAAAGGATTAAGTTCTTGAACTGAGACTGTAAGATATTCCACCATTAATACCTTTAAAGCCTCTGTGAGAAATCTCTTGGAAAGATAGCTCCAGACAATGCTGTGGCTTTATTAGATTTAGACACTTCAAAACATGCTGGCACTTAAAAGTGGTATCAAGATGTGTTCGAGTGTTGCTTGCTTTTTGACTATGTGCTTGGCAGGCTGTCTCTGAAGTACAAACACAGAGGGGAAGCCAGAAGTAGAACAGCATGCTCAAACAAATGTAAAAGTCCAGAGAACCACTGGGTCTTACTGCCACTGTTTTGCAGCCTTTGTGCTTTCTGAAAAGTGTGCGCAGAACATGATGCAATGTTATCTAAGGACACCACGAGCATCATCATATTTTGTCACCATCATGTGCCACACACACACACACACACACAAAGGTAAAAGGAAATCCACAACCAGAAGTGCTCCTATCTAGTTTTGTCAAAGATCCAAGCTGCCCACTCATCTTTAGGAACGTGCCTCTGAGAATGAAAACTTCAGACAAAACATATGTCAGTCTGGTTGCTCATCTCTGCACTGAAAGGGAAAGGTTGTCATGAGACGCAAGACGATGGATGAGTTTAACTGCACACAAGATAACAAGAAGACAAAAGAGATGAAAAGAAAAACCAAGGACCAGACACTGCTCAGACATCACTCAGCATCTCCACAGGCATTTGAAGAAAGGGACTCCAGACTGAAATGCTGAAACCATCACTGCAGCACTGCACAGCAGCAAAATGTCCCCTTCATGCACCCCCTTCCCACCTGCATGCACCCCTTCCCAAAAGGCAGGAATCCAGGCTGCTTATAACCTCACACACTGCCAGAAGTAAAGCTGCAATACCTTGCTGTCTTAATCTTCTTGCCTGCATTGCCTGCTCACCCTGCAGTAGAGATCTAGTTGATGAGAGAGCAGTTCTCATTAACTCTGCATTCTGATTCTTATCTCTAGACTTTTCCAGCAATATCTGTTTGTAAGGTTTTCAGTGCTGCTATGTTAGTATGTTTCTTCTGTTACTAAACCTACTCAGTCTGAGATACACTTCTAAAGCTACAAAAGACCACACAAGCAAGCAGGGGGGATGCAGAAGCAGAGGTTAACTTGCAGAAATGAGCTCCCATTACACTATTACAACACAGGCAGTACAAGTCAGAACAGTCACACAGACACCAGTGCACCAACAGATACAAAAAACTCCCCACTTCTCCTTAATATGCTGCGTTTTCCCCTCCACTGCATCCATGGAATGACTCAGTGGATTCAGTCACAGCTTAGCAAAGAGCAATTGCTAATATATTTGAACTTACTAGCAAGTACACAAAGGACTGAGATCTTATTGCATCAGGCATTACTGAGGTTAAATGACTGAAGTTAATTCTGAATGCATTTGAAATATTTTTCATCTCACTATGAACAACAGTTGTAAAATTCATCACTGTGAAACCCTCTACATGATATTCATGCATACAAAGCCCATTCATTAGATCCCATCCCTATCATTCAACAGTTACATTTCCAAAAACTATAAGGAGAGGGGAGGGGAAGGAAGAGGAGGAGGAGAGAAAGAGAAAAACCTGTTGATATTTTCTCGAAGCGACACACACATCAGAGATTAACTGTGCAAACTGTCACACAGCACTCCTTGCTGTGCTTCAAAGGTGGAGGCGTGGGCCTTTACAGATGAATTCAAAGTTCAGCTAAACAGAGCAGCACAGTCCTCCAAAGACCTGGTAATACAAAAGTCATTATGCATCAACAGTAGGATTTGGTGTTACTGAGCAATGGAGGCTGCCTTCGGTGTATATGCTGAAGTTGAAACAAGGAAAATGTTTCTCATTCTGTAGCATGTAATTAGCTAGGAATTAGTAATTAGTGAACGCCAATACATTCACCCGTTTTCTCATTATACCTGGCACTGACACATCTTCATGGTATATATTCCCACAGAGCAGTTTAAGAAGCGAAAACCAAAGAAAAGAACTTGTGACAAGTAGCTTTGGTCCAATTGCACCTCCACTTACATCACGCAGAACTACTGGACTAATTGACTTCTCTTCCAGGTCACATATGCACACAGGCAGCCCTTTGCTTGTTTGTTCCATACACACCCATACTCGTGTACTCCAAGCGCAGCCCTTGCCTGATCTGCCCTGCTTTTCAAAATCTGCCAATTCACTGCATTCAGCGGAGTGACTCCCTAAAATGTGACAAGAATCTGTCCATTAAACTTATTTCCTACTGCTCTTGCATCCAAAGCGAAACCATTTTCAATTATTATTCATTTTTTTTCCCCAGAAAACCAGACTGAAAGTGTCTATTTCACTCTTCATGAAATATTTCACTCTCATGTTCCCTCTTATACCAAACAGATTATAGAATATTTTAAGGTACAAAAACCGTGGAGAAAATGAAGAAAAGAATACATCCCCCACATCACATCACTGTGAATTACAGAAAAACACTACATGCATTATAAATTGATTTGTTTCAAATGGGTGATCGTTGCTCTCTAAAAGCAATTTTATGTAAGATTTGCTAGTCCTTAAGATTTGTGAATTTTCATTCTTTTGCAACGCCAGTTGCAAAAGATGCCAACATCTTCATATGTGGATAAGTATAAAGAACTAAATGAGTTACATTCCTCCAGCAAGAGCATACAAGTCAGGCTGCTTTCAATCCCCCCACAATTGCCCCCCTAGCTTCCCCACATCCAGGTGCACACCATACATGAATGCACAAACTGAACCTATGACTGCCACAATCCTAGGGTGCACACAACACACAGGAATTGCAAAATTTTCCCTTTGTGAACCAGAATTCATGTCTCCGGTGTTTCTGGGTTTAGTTCCAATATCTGAACAAAATAAACTGCAGAGCATGCAAACTATGTGCTAACTGCGGTCTAGCTGCATGCTAACATGAAGCAGCCATTAATGCTTCACTGTGGGATGATATTGAAAAGGTTAATACATTGCTGGCTAAACCATAGGTGTTAAACAATTTTCAATATCAGCCCAGCAAGTCAGAAGTTGTCACACTGCAACACAACAATGGTAATTTGCTGTAATTCTCTATAGAGATGTTACTGGATTGTCAGTATCCAGAAAGCATAAAACGCAGCACTAGGTAGAACAGATGCTACCAAAGGAGGGTTTGCAGCATTCAGACAATTAAAATATGCCCAAATCTGTAAGCAAAGCATATTTTTGTAACTATCTAAATCCGACAATTTTGCTTAGGTATAAAATCAGTGAAGTAGCAAACATCTATAATTGCCACGAAGTAACCTACTGATTTCCAAGATAATCTATTTATTTTTTTCTCCTGCAATATTAGTTTTAGCATTAAAGATTTAAGACCACATCTGCCATTCCTTAGCCTTCTATGACAGCAGGCAATTTTAGATGTGTAAGAGAAAAGGGAAGGACGCAATACTCTGCAAAGCATATGCTGCAAAAATGAAGTGAATCTCACACAGACACAGATACTGAACTTACCAAATGGACCCTGAAACTCCCAGTATTTACCTAGAAACAAAATGCATTGCACACATTAGAATACTTCAGAACCATATTTTTGGCTATGTGTCAGTGAGCCCCAAAGGAAATACACTTAATCAGAGTTTTCCAGTTTGGACCTCTTCTTAAGTACAAATTTGCTCAGAGCACTGTGCTGACCATTTATCAATGTAGCCTCACCTCATTAGGAGTAATGGAGTCATTTTTAAGTATGATCAGGTTTTGTGCACTCTGCCCACTCTGTCCTGTCAGATGCCTCTCAGTCACCACTGCAGAGGGAACCGTTCCCGTTGGCCCACAAGTATTGTAAAACATAAAAGTGTCACTTCCCGATCCTGCAGTTAAGCAAGCCTTATAGCAGTAGGTCTTAGTGAGAGACCCATTGCCCCGCACTTCAATGAAATGGGGCTGCACTTTTAAACCTTGAGGCAACCTCGCATCAATGTTGTTGTTGGCCTGCTTGTACAATTCAGCAGGGCACCGTTCTCTGACCCCACAGAAACCTGTGCAGCAGGAGTCCCCATACAGACTGTATCTGTAGCACTTGATAACAGTAAGCCCAATGATTGTGAAAAGGAAAACGAAGGAGATCGAGCACAAAGCAATAATGAGATAAAGAGTGATTTCTGAATAATTGCTCGGACTTCTAACGTGCCTTCTTGTATCAGGGATGATTTTTGAAACTCTGTCCACCACGGCAACTGTGATGGCTACTGAAGAGGACATCGGTGGCTCTCCATTGTCTCTCACCTCTACCGTCAGGTTGAAAGTAGGTGTGCCCTCCTCCCTCAGTTTTCGAGTAGTCCTAATCTCCCCAGTATGGAGCTCTATCCTGAACAAATCTGGATCTGAGGTTTGCACCATGTAGTAGAACAACCAGGCATTTTGACCTGAGTCCCCATCAATGGCTATAATTTTGGTTACCAAATATCCAGCATGAGCTGAGCGTGGGATCATCTCCAGGGCTGCTGAAGTGTTGGTTGAGGTAGGATACAGAATCTGTGGAGCATGGTCATTCACGTCTACCACATAGATGTAGACAGTGACAGTGCTGCTCAGTGATGGGATCCCAGCATCCTGAGCCTGGACAACCACATGGAACTCCCTTAGTGTCTCATAGTCAAATGATCTGACAGCATACATGTCACCACTGTCAGATTTAATGGTGACATAGGAGGCAGCAGGTAGCCCTTCAATCTCCCCATCCAATAGAGAATAAGATATGTAGGCATTTTCGGCGACATCTGGGTCAGTGGCTTTGATAGTGCAAAGCAAAACTCCAAGGGGGTTGTTCTCAGGGACGTAAACTGAGTACACAGGTTCCTCAAAGAGTGGAGGATTGTCATTGATGTCAGAGATGACCACATGGATCACCTTCTGAGAGGAGAGAGGGGGGCTCCCAGAGTCTGTAGCTGTAACTGTGATGTTGTAGGCTGCTGCTTTCTCACGGTCCAGGTTGCCTTGGGTGATCAAGGTGTAGGAGTTCTTGAAAGAGTTGAGCATGAAGGGGAGGCCGGGGGGAATACGCAGGCTCACCTGCTTGTTCAGCCCTGAGTCCTGGTCTGTGACACTCATCAACGCCACCACAGTTCCTGGCCTTGCATCCTCTGGCACTGGGCTGTACAGGGAGGTCAGGACCACCTCAGGAACATTATCATTGGCATCCACAATGTTGACCAGTACTTTGCAGTGCCCAGCCATAGAGACAGGGCCCTGGTCAGTGGCTTGCACATAGATCTCATAAGAGGATGCTTCTTCATAATCCAAGGTGCCATTAACCCGCACCTCCCCTGAATGTGGATCCACGTGAAAGAGCTGCCTCACCTTCTGTGGGGTATAGCTGCCAAAAGAATAGATCACGTCCCCATTGGAGCCCTCATCAGGATCTGAAGCATTGAGTTTGACAACTAGCGTGCCAGGGGGTGAGTTCTCCAGCAGGTTCACAGTATATGTGGACCGGTCAAAGGCAGGTGGGTTGTCATTGGTATCCACAACTCGCACAGAGATCTGAGCTGTGCCGGACTTGGGGGGATCCCCACCATCCACGGCAGTAAGCACTAGCTGCAGCAGGGCACTTTGCTCCCGGTCCAGCGGCTGCTGCAGCACAAGCTCCAGGAGCTTGCTGCCACTCTGGAAGCCTTTAAGGTCCAGGGCAAAGTGGCGGCTGGGGCTCAGCTGGTAGTTCTGCACAGAGTTGGTGCCCACATCAGGGTCCTGAGCACTCTCAATGTGGAAGCGGGCCCCGGGCACAGCAGACTCACTGATCTCCAGTCGGTAATCCTGGCGGGGAAAGCGGGGCGCGTTGTCGTTGATGTCCAGCACCTCCACCTCCACGTTGTGCACCTCGATGGGCTGCTCGATGACCAGCTCCAGGCTGAGAAAGCAGGCGGGACTCAGCTCACAGAGCACCTCTCGGTCCATGCGCTCCCGCACCAGCAGCGCCCCGCGGCCCAGCTCCAGCTCCAGGTACTGCCGGCCGCTGCCCGAGGTGAGCCGCGCTCCCCGCTCCGCCAGCCGCCGCGGATCCACGCCCAGGTCGCTCGCCACGTTGCCCACGAAGGCGCCGTGCGGCAGCTCCTCCCGCACCGAGTAGCGGAGCGGCCCGCCCGCCGTTCGTCCGCTGCTCAGCCCCAGCAGCAGCAGCAGCGGCAGGCCCAGCGCCACCGCCCCGCCGCGGCTCCGCCGAGCCGCCGCCGCCATAGCCGGGGGTGGGAAGCTGCCGGAGCCGCCTCGCCCGGCCTTGGCCCGGCCTCACACCCCGCCGCCCGGCCGCTTCATGCGAGCGGCGAGCAGCAGCCGCCGGCCGCCGCCGGCTGCCCGGCCCATGCTCGGCGGCTGCCCGAGGCGGCGGCTCCAACCTCTCTCAATCCGGCGACTCCTGGGGGGAAGAAGAGGAGGAGAAGGCGGAGGAGGAGGAAGGAGGAGGGACCGGGACTCGCCGGATCCGCTTTCTCCTGCTCCAGCTGCCGCGCGGGCGGAGGCGGGGGAGGACGCTAAGCCGCGGCTGGCTCCGGTTCAGCACCGCGGCCGGGAACAGCGGCTCCGCGGCGGGAGGGGCGGGCTCCGGTTCAGCACCGCGGTCGTGGACAGGGGCCCCTCCGCCGCTCGCCTACCCCGGGACCGCGCTCCGTTCCACTCCGCCGCGGGGCCCGTTCCCGCGGGGAAAGGCGTGCGGCCGAGCCCCGCTCCCCACCGCGGCCCCGGCCTCACCCACGTGTTGCCGCCCCTCGGAGAGCCGGGCCCCTCGCCGCCGGTAGCCGCCGCCGAGGAGGGAGGGAAGAGGTCCGGCTGTGCCCAGCCGCACCGCCCCTCGCCTCCGCCCGGTTTCGCTGCTGAAGCTTCGGGGGCGCGGGGCGTGCCTCGAGCCGCCTGCACTTCTGGACCTGCTGCTGCAGTGCTAAAATGCATCCGCCTGGGAGAGTTAAATCAGCGCAGGGCGCCGAAAAAAAATCGGGCCTCCAGCCAAGCTTGGTGCCGTCTGTGTGCCGCTGCGGTGGATTTGACGACCTCTTTCTCGAAGACCTGCCCCTCTGCTCCCTCGGAGATTCATCCTCGCTGCAGCACCGTTCCTCTGCCCAGCCCCTGCGGGGCCCCTCGCCCTCCTTTCACCCCTGCTGCAGCCCCGCCAGCTGTTGGGCTGGAAGAATTCTGCAGGTCACACCCACGAGTTCTGAGCATTTAAGGTGGGCTTCAGCTTCCCTTCAACGCAAGAGACAGGCTCAAGGTGATCGAGCGCAACTGGAAGAAGATGGAGAAGTGCAATACGAGCTGTTTTCCAGTTACTGCTCTATCTTCCTCTGCCCTCATGTTGGAGGACTGACAAAAAGTGGAGTGATGAAATTCAACCAACTCAGCAGTGGAGGGAGGTGCTGCAGCTGCAATAAATTTTTACCCCAATGCCACAAATCATAGCGAAGGCAATAAACTTAAGTATCCGTTCATACAACACGTAAGTCACTACGCTGATGCATTTATGGAGGAAAACCACTGGACATAATCCTCCAGAGGTGCATACTGTACCTATTACCCTCTTGCTTACCCCACCAGGTCTTTCCGAATGACTAGTGAGTCTTTCCTGGATGGGACTCGTCTATCAAAGGCAACAGTGGACCTCAATGTTCAGCTAAAATCTTTTTCATTGCCCTCTTGTGGGTCTGGGCACCTGTCCCGATGCAGAGTGATTTTTGAGAGCACAAGCTTACACTGTGAATCCCAAAGACTTTTACTACAGTGTACCTTATGCACAAACCCTGGAGAACAACTGCCCTAATTTTGACTCAACACTGCTGAGACTACCAGTCTATCAGCTTTTAACTGTAGCCACTATTATCAGAGAGGAACATTATAAGAGACAACATCCAAAGTAGAGTCACCACATTAATGTTCAATATTGATGGGCTGATTTACTTTTCAAGGCCATTTTTGTGGTCCAAATATTTGCCTTCATGTTTGTTCTAATATGCCCAGTACTCAAGGGTCTGCAAGTATCATGGTGGAAGCACCCTACTTATCTTTTTCAGGAGGACAAATGTAGGTCTGTGCAGAGCAAGAAGGGCAGATGGAGAAGCCAAGTACCTAGAATATCTGGAAATCTGCCCATTTCATCCAGTGGTCTAAACAGGAGCCAAACACTTAAAAAGAAAAAAAAAAAAGAAAAAAAACCTTCTAATTTTTGGCTAGCTACCCACCTTCAAGATCTCAAAATTCACAGATTCAGAACAAAATGCCCTGATAGCCAGATGGAACAAACTACCTAAACAATTAGAAGTCCAAATTTGCTTTTTTTGGTAGTTTTTTTTTTTTTGCCATTTTGAAATTTTTGCATCTGCAGCACACATGGATTATGTGGCTGCATGTCAAAACAGCTCACTGTTGACATATGAAACAGAACACAGAACAGACACACCCTCAGTTTTCCACACAATCAAATATTGGCTTATCCAGACAGGCCATGGAGCATCTCTGCCCCACACCTCCCAAGTGTACAAGTCCTTTAACAAACATGCATCACACCAAAAGACAGGGCAACATCTTAGGCCCTGCTTTAAGGAGCTTAATGGTAGAGATTTTCTCATAAACACACAATGCTCATGGTAAGAGGTAGTGGGAAAACAAAACCCACCTCTGCGGGCAAGTTTCCCTTTCTCATTGCTCCTAGACCCCAGTGATTTACTTCTGATACACACTGAGGCTTGTCTCTAGTGCATTCCAGCTGGGTACCTCACTAAGTGACAGCTGGTGAATGCTTAAATACTGCCCATCACTATTTGTATGCTACCTAGGCTCATCTCATAGCACTACAGGATCATTAAAGTTGGAAAAGACCTAGACTCATCTAGTCCAACAGTCCACCTGCCACCAACATTACCCACTAAACTATGTCCCCAAGTACTACACCTATGCTTTCCTGAAACACCTCCAGGGATCCAATCCCTTTGTGAACAGCCAGCACCGTGCACATCCAAAGTTTTGTGAAGCACTGCAGAATGTAAAACTGTACAAAGATAACACATACATAACAAAAGTATTCTAAAAAAATATTCCACAGGATTTGAATTCCCTTCAAATATGTTTCAAAATCTCAAAGTCAAGTTCCTACAAGGTTTTTCTCCTAATTTCAAAAATTTAAGTCCCGTGATTGTCTGGCCTCTGGAATTTTTGTAAGTCTTTTAGAATCAATAAAATTAAAATAGATTAATACTGTAGCTTGGCTGATACACACTAGCATTTTACAAATGCAACAGTCTGTCTGAAAATATTAGCTTTACATCATTTAGGTTGATGACACCATTCTTAATTGATATACTGAAACCTCCTCTGTACTGATTCAATGTTCCCTGTGTTATTTTGAATCTACATAAAATTCATCAATGGCAGTCTTACAATTTTAGGTATTTCCACTGGCTGCAGTGGGAATGCTGAGTCAGTCCTGCAGATCTTGGGTTTTAATTCAGGAAAAACTCCCATAGAGAAAACACCTTGGAGTTTGGTCTGTGGTAATATTGATTTGTATAGCGAAAGGCAAAATGGAAACACAGAAACATCATTTCAGTTTCAACTGTATTGGGGCTTTGAAATCTGGAGTTTTGCTTTCCAGAAACTTCTTGACATTTCATAAAACTCCAAATTCTGCAATACCTTAAAAATCACTAAATAAAAATGTTTCCAGGACTTCAGAACAATTCACAGAAGAAAGAGCACCAGAATGTGTTCCCACAGCAAAAAACAGCTGATAAAACATCCTAGGTTAAATATCCATTTGCTGACAACTCTGACAATCCTTGAAGTGATTGGATACAACCTGCATGCAGTACTTGTATACACGGGCCTGCTGGGCTTCACTGACACAGAAATTGCACCACTATTTTTTGCTTGGTTAAATTAAATGGTATCAGTCCTTTAGTGTGAGTACAAACATATGGGGGTAGAAAAGAACACACTGATTTTACCAAGTTCTTCAGAAGTAAATTAAGTTATACGATAGTAGCTATTAGTTATATTGTAAGATACAGATACATATCAATGTATTACTAGCAATAGAACTGTTTCAGTGTAGAAAGTCTTCATATTCCTATGCAAGCCTTTCTTGAAATCTTACTATATATAGGTACGCCTGAATTAGTAGCAGCACAACACAACGCCACAGAAATATTTCTGTGCAGATATTTCTCTTGGGAGTGATACAATTATAAATGGACACAGTGCTGTAGGTATTGAGGGCCTTAAAAGTTTATCTATTTCAAATCACATCTGTACCAGAAACAACTTCATACAACAATGTAACTAGAATCACCTAAATTTGCTTAAGCTGCAATAAATCTGTTCTCTTTACTTCACTGAAGAGTCCTTCCTCTGGCTACTCCCGAGTCTCTCACAAAGCAAAAGTAAAGAGATATCGGAAAAAAGGAACATGCAACTGTATGCCATGTTAACTGGAGAACTGCAAGGAATTTTGACACCTGAGAAGACATTTTGACTCTTTGCAAATAATTTCATCTTCAGTAAGGCAAATCCCTAAAACACAACATCCAGTGACTCAACGTTGTGATGTAGCTCCATTCTGAACTTGTGGGATGTTGCAGATCCAAGGAGCAGGCTCTAGATTTTTGCACATAGTTTCGTTGGCACATACTCTTTAGCAACAAGAGATTATTTTAGTAACCACACAATGCTCTTGGCATACACAATTCCTGCCTGCAGATAAAACTGTGTGCAAAAAAAAAACAGAGACAAGTCCAGAGAATCCACACAGTTTAGCCATTAACAAGGAGGTAAGCTATGTCATTCTGTAGAAAACCCTAGATTTTCTCTGCATATGCCCACTTGCATGTGGTGCCTACAGTTTGCCTGCTTTGCTTAGTATTAAATCAAGTCAAGAGGAAAGGCACAGCCATCAGTCACAGGCCCAATTGCATCAACCACAGTGGAAAACAACACCCATAAACAGTAAGGGAATGACTCTTGCAGACAGTTCTTTCAGAGAGGTGCTGGACTGTAGCACCTTATTCTAGCCCACGAGTACTCTGTCATCTATGGGAAGATCTTGTTAATCTGAAGGGATACACACTAATTCTTCAGTCCAACACTGTTTCACTTTGCTCCCTTGGGATTCCTGAATTCTGCACCCCACTCACTTCAGTTGTGTCCCCCACCCACACACACATCATCTCTGAAGGAGACAATGTAGAGGGCCTTACATTTTTTTCTGGAGACTCCTCATGTCTCAAGTACTATCTGATCAGGAAAATTTTAGGCAATGTAAAGGCAGGAGTGAAAAGGGTTCGACGAGCTTCCATCAGCCTCCATTCAGCTACATAAACTCAGAGATCCCAAAATATGAGCAAGTAGGTTCTGCAGCGAGAACAGGGCCACTGATCAACCCTTTGAACAGAGCCCTGCAGTTGAACCACATCTGGTCTTCATTCTCGGTACAGGATTTTCTGAGGACATGGGATTCTTCCTCTTCCTAAACATACTGCAAAATGCCTCCCTTAGGCAATGTAAACTTCTTGTTTCTACATCCAACCTCTATGCTCCTTCATTCCAATCATATTCTGCATTTGAATTCTTTGCTGACAAATGATCGTTTTACATGCAGCTTGCCTCCCCTTTGTTTGGACTAGGTACTGTGCCAAATTGCTCAGCTGGATTTACTCTGTTCTTTCATATCCTCCCATAAATCCATTTTTCACCATTGGTATGAATAACTGGTGAGATTTTTTTATTTTTATTTTTTGTATCACAGACATCTAAAGCCAGACTATTTAAAACACCGCTGTTATGGGAACCAAGGCTGCTAAACAGTCAGAAAAAATCCTGCTTGTATTTAGGTCACAATTTCTTTTCAGTAGCGTACTTGATGCTATTTCAGAAAATTGCATGTAAAGAAAAAGTGGTGGTGAGCTGGGATACAGAGAAGAAGGATCTGTGTTGTAAACCTGAATTTAGGCAAACCACAGACAAACTACATGTAACAAGTATACAAACAAAATGCATTTCTTTGCTCCTCAAGGTGTTCAGTTAATTATTTCTGACTTGTAATCTAAAACATAAGGATTGCTATCTCTCTGACTCATTCTGTTTCTCTTCTGCCATATTTATTCCAATAACTACAAATCCTTCCAGTAACTTATTGACAATTACTGTCAAATACTGTGCCATTCTAAATGAAAGGACATTAACAACTTGGATGTGGACAGAATAATTTTCATCACTGTAAAGTCAGTTAGTGCTTTTCTTTACCAATACTTTGTTTCTTTCCAATCTCTGCCACCAGCTTTGTCAGTCTTCCATGCACACTATGATTTTTCATCTCAAGCCATCAGCACTACATTCCAGCTCAGCAATCTGGGTGTAACACATCTTCTAGTCCATAAACAGATTTCTTCCAGATCATTAGCATTATTAACATTTAGAAATATTTAAAGGGTGGGAGCCAAGTGAATGGAGCCAGGTGCTTTTTGATAGTGTCTTTTGACAGAGCAAGGGGCAATGAGCACAAACTGGATCATATGAAGTTCCATCTGATCATGAGAAAGAAATTCTGTATTTTGAGGGTGATAGAGCACTGGAACAAGCTGCCCAGAGAGGCTGTACACTTTACTTCTCTGGGGCTATTCAAAACCCGCTCAGATGCCTTCCTTTGCAACCTACACCAGGTTACTGCTTTAGCAGATGGTTGGACAAGATGATCTCCAGATGTCCCTTCCAAACTCTAGGATTCTGTGATATATGATTTCATATCTTTCCCTATCTCTGCCTGTTGCCTTATCCCATGCTTCTCTTCACAGGTTTTACATAGCCCCTCCATGGAATTTGAGGACTGAGACAAAGTTATGGGCTGGCTGTCTCCCACCTTAAATTGAGTATGAATGTGTCACAGCAGTTGCCCAGAAACTGAAGAATCAATTATACTTTCTGCTCTAAGGAGTTCAAACCGCTTTCCTCAACTTCCTGGAAAATGTCTTTATCATGAACCACAGAATGTTCTACCTCTGTATTGGGGAAAATAAATAAATAAATAGATCTGCCATTCTAGGTCAAAGAAAACACCAACATTAATAATGTCATCCTATGTGCTCATACCTGAAGTGCTCACTTGCAAAGGAAGAGAAGAAGGCAGAAACTTGCTTTTGCTTTAAGAATTTATACAAAACCATATTGGTATATAGTTTTCTGTAGTATCAGCTCTTATTTTTCATAGCTTTTGTCATCTCTCTCCCCCTGCTCCCCAAAGTACCTGGTTTTGTTAGTGATACTAAACTATCTCCTCAGCACAAGACCTCCTGTTCTAGGCTCACAGTACTAACGATCCTGATGACACTGTCATAGACAATGGCCAGTATCATTCTTTATGTAATAACACCTTTTACTCTTTGCTATGTTTTAAATGCTTTTTTTTTATACATGACCATTGAGTTCAAGTCTCTACTGCTGACTCCTGAGCTCTAATAACTCATCCAAGTTGGACTGACAGCTCTAAAACTGTCAGTGTTGACTTCATGTTCACAGATTGGTACCTAAACCCACCCTTCTATTCTGTCTCTTTCTATCTATCTATTCTCCTTCGTGAATATTTGTTCCGTATGTTTTGCTTTCTTTTTCATATTACTAGTGACAGTAGTAATCTTGTCTCTTTCCAGAAAATATTCTGCTCTCTTTATGCTGATTTCCCTTATTTTTCCTTCCTCAGCTTCCTAAGAGTTTTTTGTTTGTCCTTCTGGATATATGAGAAATTGTCGGTGTTCCAAAACAATGCTGATAAGGGGTGCTGATGTCTCCTTTTCCCTTCATTTTTGTCTACACACTTCAGATAAAGTGAGAAGCTAAGCACCAAACAGCAGCACTGAACCAATGGAAATTGAGACCTAGGTGTAAAAATAGAGAGTGAGAATGAAAAATACAGGTAAGGAGTAATATGAGGAACAGTCAGTCACCTTATTCACTGCTGAAAAAGACTGACAGTACTTTCTTCAGAGCCTGTCACTTCTTCTCATTTATTAGCAAAAGAGTTCAAGTTTGCATTATAAAAGACTATGTGAGTAGCTAAACACTGGGTATTCACTCCTTTAAAGACACAGAGTGAGTTATATCTATTAAATGTATTCTGCTCCCTGCTTATTCTTAAGTGTGCCTTAGTAGTTAACCATCTAAAACCTGAAATGTCCTCATTTGGATCTGAAAAGGAGCCAGGTAGGTTTTCACACTGCT
This sequence comes from Numida meleagris, assembly GCF_002078875.1. Taxonomy (NCBI): domain Eukaryota; kingdom Metazoa; phylum Chordata; class Aves; order Galliformes; family Numididae; genus Numida; species Numida meleagris. The sequence goes on from NC_034420.1 coordinate 100,633, forward strand.
TCAATGATGACCTAAGTTTGTCTTTGAGCATGTTAGAAGTATTGACTGTCAGTGCCCTAACTATAAACTGTACACCTTGTGCTAGATCAGATTTTGCTTTTTTGAATGTCAATTCCATCTCCTTCATTTGCATTTTCAGTTCTTGGCCAACTGCTCACCTAATGACTTTTCCAGATTTGTTGTGTTTCCTAATAACATCTCCATGAATTCCATTATTCTACAAAAGTACATCAAATTAGAAATAACAAATTGAAGAGATAAAAGTGTATCCTAAGCTTTACTTCTGATGTTCAATTTACTGAGCCTCGTATCTGGGTAATCATACCGAATTCAGATCCACAAAGCAGCACACACACAAAAAAAATCCACCATAATGAAGATCTCCTTTCCTTAGCAGAGTAACTCTGCTAACTACTGAGTAGCAGGATCACCACTTGTACAGGACAGTTGACTCATGCTTTTGTTATTCAAAGATACTTTCACTGCAACCATTTTCTACTTGCCTGCTTAAACCATCATAAATACTTTTTCAGGTTACCTAAAATATAACAGACCTTCTCCTGGTTAAATAAGGAAAACAGAAATAACAAAATATACACACACCACTAGCTGAAGCATGCATTAACTTGTTTCACTGGGCTGCAAATACCAAGTGTATTTTCTTAGCAAAACAGACCAAAGTGCCACTTCAGCCCCAACCTGACAACTTAAACATGGGTTAAATGGTTTGTGTTCATTCCCTGTACAGGAATGCATTCCAATATGCATTCAACATGCTGTATGCAGCCACTCCAAACAGACCAAGACCTGAGAAGTCTAACATGCACAATGTGAAGATGGATTATCCAATGGTTACAATGAAGCATTTTTCACATCCCTCGAATTTCTTGGAGCAGCTGAGAGTGACAGGTCTGTCCTTTCTCCCTCCCTGGCACACCTCCACTGCAATGCTATTATGGTGGTTAGCACCAAGCTACAAGCGTCTGCTCCAAACTTGCATGAGGTTCTTACACAGCAGCAAGCTACAACTTTCTCCTGAAGCCAAGCCCGTAAGGCAGCACTGAAATGATGAAGGACATTTTTTCTCCATTTAAAATCAGACTCCAAATCCTACCATGCTGAGTGCTACAGAGCTGCCCTAAATTTCAGCAATCTCTCAATTTAATATAACAAATAATATTTCAGCAGAATTTAGAAGTGTTGGAATGACCTTCTTTTTCAGGGCTGCATTGTAGGATTATCCATGTAACTGCTGTTTTCTTGATGTTAGAACAAGTCAGTATCAAATTTACCATGTTACCATAAAGTGGTCAATCAAGAAACTCTCTAAGACTCAAGCTGGAGTGTTAGAAAGTAGGCATTCTTCAATATCAGTGCTGGTTGCATGGAGATACTCTCCTCCTATCTTGCACAGAAAGTTCTTCAGTTTATATGTATTCAGAGACCTTCTCTGAGGTACTTACATATTCCATCCAAAGACTCATGGAACCTCCCTTATCTATTCAATACAAAGTCGCACAGAACCTCCCTTATCTATTCTATACTACAAAGACATAGACCCTTCCCTGAACACCTGAACAAATGACAGGGTTATGCATTAAAGGTCTTATCAAGCTGCAATTTGTGTCAACCAGGAAAAGAAATCATTAGTGTTATTCCTTCTAAAACATAAAAGTGGGGCAAACCATCACCTCTAGCCCTGGCTATAGCACTCAAACACAATCCCCATGCTTTCTGCAGCCAGAGCCTCAGCCACCACTGTGGTATTACTCCAAGCAGCACCAGGCAGAACCGGCTAGGTAGCAGGTCACTTCTTTGCTGCAGAATGGATGAACAACTGAAGGAAAACCAAAGTTTTGCTCAGGGCTTCTAGAGCTCCCTACAACAAACACAGGTTGCATGTAGGCAGTATTTAGCATATCTCCTATAAGAGAAGAGCCACATATGACGTGGGGTGAGCCTCTGCATGTTTGGTTCCAGCCTTTCACAGTTTCCTCAGCATTAGTCATTTTTAAGGTAATTCTCCGTATGGTGAGAAGGAAGAAACTTCACCCTGTGACAAAATGATGGGGGAACCTCCATCACAGAATCCTACCCAGCTTTTAGCACCAATGGGGAAGACTTTGCCCAGCAACACAGCCAAGTAACCAATAACCCTTCATCCCATCAGCCTTGCAGCTGAGCTGCAGGTCTTGGCCTGCGGTTCTAAAAGACATGCTATGGTCTTCAGAACATCGACAGAAAATAAAAACCCTTTAGCTATTTTACAGAGCAGCTGCGAGCCATAAAAGAGGCAGGAGCATGCTGCAGCACCAGCCCCATAAAACATACTGACTCTGTGAGGATTTTTATGAGATCAGTAATCCAAAGGCTGCTGCTCCACGGCTTTCTGTATTTCATGTCTGTCCAGGAATGGCTGAGCAGGGAAAGTAGGGCAGGAAAATATTTCATTTTTGTTTGCTAAATTCTCAGCAGGCATTTCTGAGCTTAGAAGATTTTACTTCAAATCCTATTAGGAAAAAGAAAAAACCAACACATTTGCCTGAACTGTGTTGTGCCTGGGCTATTTTTAATGTATAACCACATCCACGATGAGCACAATGTTTTTGCAGCAGATTCTGCTGATATTATCTCAGCTCAGGACAAGACTCATTGATTTTCTTACTCAGCAGGACCAGGAACAGCTTCTGACCCTGGCTTACACCCTCTGCCAATGACTTTGTTTTACATTTTTGTTTCCCTTTGGCATCCTGGAGCGCTCTGAGATCTCACGTCTCCCTTGCCCCCACCTTCTCCCTCAGGAGCCATGCAGAAGTTGGTTCTTTCTACCCTCTTGCCTTCTATTCCATGTTCCAGTTGTTTTGTGCCCTCTACCTTTACAATCTCAATCGTATTTTGCCCTTAATAAGGTTATCAAAACAGCATATCAACTGGATTCTAACTGTGCACTTACAAGCAGTATCTGATAATGTGCCAACAGATCATCTGCCAATAATCCTGTGCATAAGACCAGCGACAATTTTTGCTTTATCATTTCTTATGAATACTGTATCAATAGTTTGAGTTCATTACCTGTAACTAATCTGAGCTTTTCCTTTCTGTAATCCTTCTGATTTTACTGTCCCCATTTATTATCTTTTATGTTAGATGTAGAAATTTGACGAAGAGAAATGACTAAGATTAGTATGACTGAGGTATGAATGCAAGTGTGTGCACATGTGAAAGCAGTCACAGAAAACACAAAAAGACTAACAGTAAAAGTGGGCATTAATTGTTGCAGAGCACCCTACATGGGATTTCACTCAAATGAATGAAGAGGAACAAAATGACCTGAGGTAAGGTGTCAAGAAGATGGAGAGGAGAACTAGAGCCTTAAAATACACCGATGAGGAAAATAAGATAAATGTGAAGTTCAAGAATTTCACCAAAGACATTCCAGGGCAGTGAGACAAAATACTGATACGGAATATCCCAAAAAGAAGAGAAAGAGTCAGTGGTGAATGGACCATAGAAAATACAAGAATTGTAAAGTCACAGACAAAATTAACAAACGACTTGACAGCGTGAAGTTGTACAGGCTGACGGATCTAGGTGAAATAGCAATCAAGTTATTAAGAAGACGTCAAAAAGCTGCTGACCACAGCTGCCCAGATCAGGGCCTGTAGCAAGCTTCAGAAATGCTGAGGTAGCTCTGTTCACATTCGCTGCTGCAACAAACTCACCTCTGATGCAGCAAATAAGAGCACCTGAGATTGAGACCTTAGAAGGGGATGCAAAGGAAAGAGAAGATGCACGGTAAGTGGTGGGCAGATGATGATCAGAAGCCCAGAGGAAGGAATGAAAAGCAGTAGCTCTCATGCAGTAACAAGAAGAGGATTAAGATCCTTAGAACTGAGTTGGGGGTTTTGAAAACAAGACAAGACAAAAGCAAGCTATGCGGTGTGGTCAACGTGTCCAAGGGATGGGATGCCATTCAGAGAGCCCCAGACATACTGAGTAGTGAGTCCAGGAGAACCCCATGAGGTTCAGTAAGTCCAAGTGCAGGGTCTTGTACGTGGGTCGTGGCAACTGCCACTGTCAGTACGAGTTGGGGGATGACAGGATGGAGCACAGCTCTGCCAAAAAGGACTGTATGTATTGCCGGATGGCAGCTGGACATGAGCCAGCACCAAGCTTTTGTAGCCCAGACAGCCAACCGTACTCTGGGCTGCACCCAAAGCAGTGTGGCCAGCAGGGGGAGGGAGGGGATCTGCCCCTCTTCTCTGTGAGACCTCACCTGGAGTGCTGCATCCATACAGGGAATGCTCAACGCAGGAAAGACACGGAGCTGTTGGAGCACGTCCAGAGGAGGGCCACAGAAATGATCCGAGGGATAGAACTCCTCCCTAGGTGGACAGACTGAGAGAGCTGGGGCTGTGCAGCCTGGAAAAGAGAAGGCTCCAGGGAAACCTGATTGAAGCATTTCAGTATCTAAAAGGGGGTTGTAAGAACGATGGGGACAGATTCTTTAGCAGAGTCTGTTGTAATAGGACAAGGGGAAATGGTTTCAAAATAAAACAGGAGAGATTCAGATTGGATATAAAGAAGTTTTTTACAATAAGGGCAGTGAAGCACTGGCATAGGGTAGAGAGAGGCACTGCCAGAGAGGCAGTGGTGCCCCGTCCCTGCAGACACCCCAGGTCAGGCTGGAGAAGAGAAGGCTGTGAGGAGACCTCATTGCAGCCTTCCGGTATTTAAAAGGGGAATATAAATAGGAGGGGAATCAACTTTTTACTCAGGTAGATAGTGATGGGTTGAGGGGAAATGGTTTTAAGCTCAAGGAGGGAAGGTTTAGATTAAATGTCAGGGGGAAGTTCTTCACAGAATGGTGAGGTGCTGGAAAAGGCTGCCCAGAGAGGCTGTGGATGCCCCATCCCTGGAGGTGTTCAAGACCAGGTTGGCTGGAGCCCTGGGCAATCTGGTCTAGTACCAAATCTGGAAGTTTGTGGTCTTGCCTGTGGTAGGGGGGCTGGAACCTGATGATCCTTTGGGTCCCTTCCAACCCAAGCCATTCTGTGATTCTATGATGATTCAGGCTGGGTGGGCTCTGAGCAACCTCATCTATCTGTGTGTGTCCCTGTTAACTGCAGGGGAGCTGGACCAAATGACCTTTAAGTCTCCCTTCCAACTCAAAAGATTCTATGATTCTATTCTATGATTCTAAGACAGTGACAGAAACAGCTGATCATGCCATAAAAGCAGAAATACATGAGAACTGGGTTCTATTCACTGTTAGATTGAGGGCTTCATGTTTTTTTTTTGTGAGTGTCTTAATTGGCTCTTAAAATGTCAGCAGTATCTGGGCTCAAGAGGCTACTGAAAGGCTTAAGGCAGTACTGCAGAGGGCATGTGGATGTTCTCAAGGAAGAAGGTACACATACATATGTATAATTTATTATTTGCAATGGGTGCTGAAGGGAGAAAACTGTTTTTTAAGAACACAAAGCATATCTGTTTTCCATCATCTTTTCAGGATTCTTATAACATCAGAGGCACCAAACTACTTACATTCCAGCTTTAGAAAGAGTTCAGTATTTCCTTCCTTGAGCACAAGAGTCTTTACTGAATAGATCAAAGTGGTTTACATAATAAAATATTCTTTTAAGTGCTAGGCTATCTCTGGTGCTTAGAACTAACTAGTTCTAGAATATTAATGCAGATTTGCCTTATGCATTTTGTATAGATTATGCAAATTAAATGAAACATATATATATATTTTTATGATGGAAGCCCCATATTCTGTCTACCTGTTCCTACAACAGCAGGCAGTGGCACTGTGTTGTAGAATGCAGAAAGAGCTGAAGAGAGGTTTGGAAAGACAAGGAGGCACAGCCCTATCAGTGTTCCCATTCTTAAGATATTTAGTCCTGAAAACTTAACACCATAGTTACCTCCTTGCTGAATAAACAGAGTAATCTTGACATTGTATCCTCATTAAAAGACTTTCAGTTCCTTTTTAGTCCTTCACTCAAGAACATAAAACCACTCACACTAAGGACTCTGTCAAGAACTGGTGGGTTACTTTCTGGTTTTTGTACTGCTGCAATACAAAAACCTTTATATTTTTCAGTCTTGATGGAAACAAAGTATCTCCACTCAAGGTAAAAGCATCCAAAGAAAGGAGCTATTTGGTTTCTCAGCGACCAAACAGTTTGCCTACTTTGTTCCACTGTGATACTTGTTTAATTACTATAGCGTTACATCATCAAATCACTTAGTTAAGATCTTAATTCTCAACTTTGACACTTCTGATGTGTTTATGTCCTTATTATTAGTTCCTTATACTCCTTCCATGTGTTTTTAGTGATACTGTAAAGTCAGTCCCCTACAGGAAGCTTCATGTGGCCTCTCTCTTCAAGAAGCAACAACACACTTCCTATTGCTGAATCTCCACTACATGGTAAATGACCTTGTACAGGACTTAGAAGCCTCTGAAATTTTGAGCAAATGTCCTCCTAAGATAAATTCCGCTTATGAATAAGGAATTATTTATTTATTTACTTATTTTTAACCGTGCAGTCAACTAAGCACTAGCAAATGCTGCCCAGAGAGGCTCTGGTGTCTCCATATCTTGAGATACTCAAAAGATGTCTGGGTATGGTTATAAGATCACTTGGTCCTTCTATACAATGCATTTCTACACTTTCTGCACTGAAATTAGGGACCCTCCCTTTCCCTGCATCCTGGTCCTGGCATGGGCAATATTTTTCCTCTGCTCTCTATGCTCCTGTTCTCAGTTTCCATTCTCATCTGGGCCGCAATCATATAACTGCAATTATGGGAAGGTCCTGCCAGCTCTTGGCTGAAGCAGAATACCGCGTTGGCAGGTCTTGAAAGAAAGAGCTTTCCAGTTCTTGCAAGGATCTACCAAGTTCAGCGAACAAGAATTTCTCAAAAGCTTATAACTCAGCCAACTTGAGTAGACCTCAACAGCTATTTAACGTGACACAGAGAGGGTTTTATAATGAATAGCATCAAACCACTTTCACAGTAAGCAGTGGTATGAATGCAGCGTGAAATCCTGAAAGGTTTTCATCCATTCACTAATGGAGAGAGATGTAAATACGGAAGTTCATAAATCCAAGTTAACCTTTTAAAATGTTTTAATAATAATAATAAAAAAGTAATTAGTTGCTCACATTCTCACATTTCTGAATCTCCTTCCATCTGTTACAGAGGTCTCAGATGACATGTAATACTTTGGCTAGCGCAAAATATCTTCCATAGTGTGGGAATCCCACACTATAGGTGGGACTAGAAACAAATTCAGCTTGAACACAAGGCACTGTTTTATACGATAATTACTACTGTCCAGTCTCTCTCTGTGAAGGTATTTTGGAAAACATTCCTTTCAGAAGAATTAATATTACATTAAAAATGCATTATATTAAGAGACTCAAGACTATTTATAAAAGAAGCGTCTTTCGGGCAGAACACTTTTATACAAACCAGACTCGTGCATTAGCAGCAGCCAAACATACACTTGGAACAGTCTAATTGCACAGCATCACAGCTGATAAATAGCACGTTTCTGCCGCCTCTGTAAAGACGGCTGGAAGCCCTAGGTATAGAGAGACAAAATGTATGATGAGATACTGCAATATACACTTGTTTGGTATTTTAATGCATTTTAAATAGCTATAAGACATGGAAATTTTCCAGAACGCATGCCAAAATCCCTTACTCCCAGACTGCAATTTATTTATATTCAATCTATTTTATACACATTAGAAGAAGTGTGGCAGTGTTTTCAGAGGGAAAAATGTATATATAAACATAGAGCTATTTTAACTTACTTTTTTGGCTACTTATGCTCTGTCTTGACATTTGTTCTACAGAATCACTTACGAGGGAATAAGGCCATGTAAATATTTTTGAAATTTGATGTCTTTGCCTTTTTCAGTGCTTTGGATTGTTATGAGATGGCAACCATGACTCAAGTCCTCCAAGTCCTGAACTAAGTGCTCTCTCATTAAAGAACTCAGCATCACTCTTTCCTAATGTGAGAAGAGTATCAGTAACAATCCTTAAAATCATAGAATCATAGATATAAGATGAAATTATTTGGTATGCATCACAGATGAAAACTGGCATTTGTTTTTATCAGCTTTCTGATGAAATTCATCGTTATGTTTTCCTAGTGAACCAGGTTATGATTGCTTCTACTCTCTTTCCATCAGCATTTCTTGGGTGCTAGAGTTACCAACAGGCTCAAGACAGAGCAACACAACCCCTGAATCTGCAAGCAAGAAAGAGTATTTGAAGGGGAGAGCAGGATTTCCTTGCAGAATGCAGCACATGAGCCACAGTCCTACAGACAACACAAACTAGTAGCTGCAGGAAGGCCATTTCCACACCTTCTCACTGAGTAATGACACTAATGAAGCATTTCTCCTCTGTTTGCAGTTATCCTAGAACCCTGAGAGCACAAGACCACCAGCTGATTCAGCTGTATAATTTGGCTTATTTTTCACATGCTGTTGATTTATTGTAGAAACCCCTCATTTTATATGGAGAGAGAAGAAAATTAGAATTTTCTCCATTATATCTCAATTATATGTAGTTACAGGTAAAATCCAAGCTTCTTGTTGCCTTGCGCTAGGGCAGCCCACTTCTGATGGATGGAGACAGTGCCTGAGGAGCTGCAGCCTGTGGGAAGTATGCATCCATGGGAGGGATCCACCTAGAGCAGGAGCAAGGAGTGGCCATGAAGGAGTAGAAGATGACAGAGTGTTCTGGACTGAGCACAGCCCCCATTCCCTGTTTCTCTGTGCCAGGAAGAAGAGGCTGAAGAGGATGGATGGGGGGAAAGGTGTTTTTGGTTTGCTTTTTATTTCTCATTGCTGCTGTTTGTTAGTAATAGGCAATAAATTACACTGATGTCTGTACACTGAGTCTGTTTTGCCCATAATAGTAATTGGTGAGTGACCTCCCTGTCCTTTTCTCAACTCTTGAGCCCTTTTCTATCATACTTTCTCCCCACTTCCTTTAAGGAGGAAGACTGAGAGAGACATGGTGGAGTTTAGTTGCCCATCAGGGTGAAACCACCCGTCTGCAGCAACTCCCTGGGTTGCAGCTCTCGCACAAGAGACCATTTCTTCTTTGTGTCCAGCAAGAATCTCCCTTCCTGCAACTTGTAACCATCCTGTCTTTCTGTCATTGCAATGCCCTTTACATAGTAGAAGACTAATGTTAGATTCCCTCTCACTTTTTTATTTTTTCTTCATTAAGTTGAACTCCAGTACTGTCTGTTTCCTAAGATTTACAAGAACCGAAATCACCTACATTAAAGAACACTGGCCTCATTCCCTAGATGGCAATAAAAACAAAACAGAAGAGATCCTTGGATTTGAACTATCCATTGGTACAGTGGAGACTTACAGCTTCAGGGCCCCAAGGTTCAGTTCTGATTTTATCCTAAGTAATCTGGTTCCTCTTTGAGCAACCTGAATGAAGAAAAGCTCTTTCCTGAAACATATAATGGCAACAGTAAAAAGCTTCACCAGATGAAGAACTCATATAATATTCCACAGTGCATATCTGTGTTCTATACCCACACTCTGACTCTGATCAAGCTGGCATCTTTCCACATTCTGCATTAGCTCAAGTTAATGTTTCTTGTAGTTTTTTCAAATAAGGTGAGATGCATTAAAGAGATTGAATGCCTTGTAGAGAAGCAGGATGTTGTAAAAGAGGAGACAACCTGCTAATTCTAATCCTTTGACAAATATATAATACAATTAAAACAAACAAAGATGAAAGTGCAAATAGCAGTTCAAAACCAGCAACCCCAAATTCTTTGAAACTATTCCAGCTGACAAGACAGATTAGACATTTACATGGGTGATTTTACTTCACCAGTTCAAAAAAGCTAGAGAAGACAGCAATAATCTCTTCTCTGATGGGCAGGGAGGAAATAATTTTCTTTTATCACTTGATTTCCTTCCTAGCAGTATTTTTAGACTTGAATTATCTTCAGGTTTTTCATGACTGCCCAACTCAAAAACAACAACAACAAAGTTTTAAAGATTATGTGAAGGGTCCTCTTGTACGAATATATAGAATTGATATAGGGCATTCTGCATGACACTATGGGGTTCTACAAAGAAGAAAACTGTATAAACAGAAGAAATAAACTTAAAACATCACATTTTAATAACTCCTGAAATATCTTGAATTTTCTTATGATTTAAACCTTACAGGAGATAAATAACATTGAGCAGAATTTGATCATTTGAATGAATTTGGCTAGAATTTCTGTTTCAAGGTGCTGGAGGTGTGAGGAATAGTGGACAAATGAATAATACAAGCAAATAGAATTCTGGCTGCTAATCTGAAATCCTTTAAAAAAAAAAACTAAACACCTCAGTCTGCAACACTGCAAAGGTCATCTGTGTTTACAACACAAAATGTTAAATCAGTTCTGTTTCAGCACCTTTAGCATTCTGGTGCTCTTTGCAAGATCAGTGTCCCTTCATAAGATTGGGTCACTGAAAACTCATCAATTGCTCTAAGAAGCACTTCTACTAGTGTTTATCAGCAGTCATAGATTTCTTATTTTCTACTGAACAAAGCTCCTTAAATTCCATAGTTCTGCCACATGGTAGATATCTTGAGCTTTTGGTATCTTTGGTATGTTGAGTGAAAACAAGAAACACAGAAAAGGTGTCTCTGAGCAGATATATAATTGAACTTTTTTATTATTTTCTATTTTAAAAAATAGTAATAATATATATATTTTCAAATGTCCATCTGTATAGAAAGAAATTGACTCTCATAGAAATGAATGCAGTACAGCACCATACTCTTTCCTAAGAATTGCCGAGGACTATTTTTTTTTGCTAGAGGGTACACTCTGTAACACAGAAACTGCAGCATTTGTCCCTCATCATCACTCAGCTCTGTAAAGTAGAGCACACTCAGCACAGTCCTCCATTAAGAGCATCACAGAATCACAGAGTGGTTAAGATTGGAAGGGACTTCTGCATCCATCTGGTCCAACCCCTGCTCAAGCAAGGCCATCCAGAGCATCTTTCTCAGGCCTGAGTCCAGGCAGCTTTTGACCATCTCCAAGAAGGAGATCCCCGCAACCTCTCTGGCCAACCCATGTCAGTGCTCCATCACTCTCATAGCCCAAAAGTACTTCTGGATGTTCAAAGGAAACCTCCTATGTTTCACTTTGAGCCCACTGTCTCTTGTCCTGGCGCACTGGGCACCCCTTAAAAGAGCCTGGCTCCATCTTTCTTAGACCCTCTCTTCTGACATTTTCCATAAATGAGATCTTCCCCCTGAGCCTTTTCTTCTCCAGGCTACGAGTCCTCACTCTCTCAGCCTTTCCCCATAGAAGAGATGTTCCAGTCCCAACCTTAGTGGCTCTTCACTTGACTCTCTCCAGTCGCTCTAATCTCTCTTGCACAGGGATTCACGGGATCTCACAAAGGGAGAAGTCTGAAATCAGGCTACATGCCCTAATACTATAGGTCTGATTGTATTCCTGTGAATGTAACATTGTGCAATGAAAACTGCTTGAACCATATGGATATTGTACCAATCCCTACATAACCTACAAAGCAGAGCCTGACAGCTATTTAAAATACATTCCCAATACACATAAGGAACAGCTAAGCCCATTCAGCTGTAAAACTACCTTGCTCAGCTTCCGCTTGCTACACAAGAATTGGCAAGGGATGAAGAACAGCGCAGTACTTCTTGGAACCAACAGCCGCATGTTTCTTAAATGAACATCATGAACTTTGATTTTGCAGACCAATCATACAAAGGTGTTTTACTTTGAGGAGGCAGCTCTTTCAGAGCAAGAAAGAAAAGAAAAGCCATTGAACAAGGTGTTGGGGGAAAACACCCATCAGGCTGAGATGAGCCCAGGGAGGGATGAAGAAATAACAAATTAGAACAAACAAACAAAACATTCCTTCAGACAAGAAAGAATCCAAAGAATAAAAATAAGTAAACGCTCAAAGACACTGTTCAAAGACTGGAAACTAAAAACCTCTTCTTTTTTCTTAATGTACCTTCTTCCTCTGACATTTATTTTCTACTTGCTATATTCGCCAAATCTGTATTTATTCTCCAAATGCCTCTGATTGCATAAAGTCTTTGAGTTTTTGTCTTGTCCCTTTTTTTGCCTTAAAAATCTCAACTCAATCTCTTAATTCCCAAATGTCCGATTGCTTCCCTTTTCAGTTCTGATGTTAAGACTTTTGATTAGTTGTGACTTCAGACAGTGCACATCAACCAAAATTCCTTTCATCACCTTGGTCTTTTCTATCCCAATGAATCAGAAATAATTTCTCCACTGTGAAAAGCATGATTCGGCTACAAAGATAACGGACTGATAGGTGTGTTTTCTGGAATTCCCTCAACTACCCCAGTCATAACACATTTTGATACTGTTTCCCTCTACAAGTTTCTTACATGAGAGGGCTAAATTTCTACTGTCTTTGTAACAATTCTTTCAAAGGCTATTCTCTTGTATGTCAAAACTAAATACTCAGCCTCTGCCAGTAGATATCTCTGTATACGGGCACATTTCCAATGTCTGCACTGACAGTTTACAGAACTGCCTTCTGCAAGGGATTTTCCCAGTAATAAGCAAGGATGTTGCACAAGCATGCACATTAATGAGGAGCAACCAGGAGGCAGAGCAAGTCCTCCAATATAGCCTTCCCTATAATGCAGAGCCTTTATGATCTAGAAGTGAACTATGTTACTGGTATGGAAAACTAACATTAATTTGCACTTAGAAAGTTTGGTCCTGCAGGATTCATGGATACAGCCACACGCAGGTAGCTCTCAGCTAACACAGCTTCTAAAGACTGGAGCACCAGTTTGCCTCAAGCAGAACTGTCTCCGCTCAGTTCAAGCTCTGCAGCAGCCCAGTCAATGTGTTGTCCTGCCTGTGAGCTGGCTTCATGCAGTCACAAGCATCTCAAACTGTGCAGTCCACAATATTTAGTCCACAATACTCCACAATACTTAGACTATTCTGTTACTTGTAAAGTCCCACCTTCTAGACACTAGACAACTGACTATAAAATTAAAATATTAAAAGAAAACTAACAGACAGTGGCTTTAAATGTTTTTAATAGGGCATTTTTACTCTTAGTATAATTGTCACGGAGGTCAATAATAGCTTATTATCATTTGGTAAGTACGTGAGACATTATATGGACACAAACTATGAGACAACTAGTTTCTTCTGCTTTTGAGATGGAAATGTTGCTGCAGTCATGCAGTAATGCTATGAGGGACTGGGGAGCTTGTTCAATAACAGGAACTCCACATATGGTCTTGATTAACCTTTAACTAGATTCAGCAGAACTGTAGCAAGGACAGAACTAGAGACATCGCGACACACCAAACTATAGAATTGGATCCAACCCCAGCAGCGTAGCCCTCTAGAGACCGGTAGGGCCAGAATTAGCCTATGAAGAGGACACTGGAGAGGGAGTGTTCAAGGGCTGGTGGTACCAGCTGACACCCAGAAATGGCTCCCAGGGTCCAAAGTAAAACACTGAAAAGTTTAATGATGCAACAGGATATTGGGCTAATCTAATAATATTTGCTGAAAACAATCATATGACATTACTCACTGCAGGAACAACTTGACACTTGTCAAAGGAATTAATTACTTCTAAGAACCCAAAGTGCAGACTCCCACTAGGCACTACTCATCCCACCTAATTTTGGTCTTCTAAAAGTTGTGCATCTAGTCTGAGCACTGTCTACAGACTATGTCTGAACTAAGTGAAAAGAGACAAGATGTCTTAGATGAAGATGTGTTGCTGTCAGCAGATAGTTTTGCCTTTCTAATGTTAAATTATCGAACATTTAGATGAATGAAGTTGGGCAGAAGAAACACCATCTTGGGAGACAACCTTTCCCCATCCAGTTTACCATCAAAGAATAACTATGATAATACTTACCTGACAGATCAACCAACATTTCCATCTACAGAGAAGGTAACTTCTGTCTCAAGAAGTATCAGGCAATGTATTTTGTATCCTCTGGATAGGGAAACATTTCTATCTCTGTGTAGAAGCCCTTGTGGAAATGTACACAATCCTGGGCACAAATTTGCAAGAAATATGTTTCCACAAAGGAAGAGCAGATGCAGAGAAGGGATGTTAGCATGATCAGACAAGTGCAGAGATGACCCTAGAAAAAAAGACTAAAAGAGGTTGATCTGTTTAGCATGGCCAAATAAAGCCTAAGAATATATATATATATATATGGTTGCTTTCTAAACTATGAAGAAAGCCAGCCCTTAAGAATGAAAAGAAGTATTTATACTAAAATGACATTGCTGGCACAAGAACAGATGTCTACAAGTTAATAGCAGATAACTGTTGACAGGATGTTAGAAGATGGTTTCAAAGCCTTGGAGGAATAACTTTCCAGTTGGAACACTAGGCACAACCTAATGAATTTTGCAAATAAAAGGAGTATTTTTACAATTAAAATTTAAATCTTTAAATATGAAGATTTAAGATCAAATGCTGGCTGATAAAGGAAAGGACTGGGCTTGATCCAAATGGTGTTTTCTTGTCTTATGCTTTCATACAAGAAGTACTACTCACATCCACTCTCCCTCAGCCCAGTTCATTCAGGCTTCCCCATCACTGCCTTTGCCTTTAAACATCTCCAAATACAGTCACATTACTCTTCACAGCCCCTCAAGGCCTTTGTCTCAAGCTTCTCCTTCTGTCACTCTCCCTCCCCTCCACTACTTCTATAAATAGCACTCCAAGGCAGACATCAGACATGCAAAGTTTCAGCCCAGGCAACATCTGCAGGCTTTCCTGGATGCACTGTCCTTTTTGTTAAGCATTGAGGCTGCATCCTTCTTTGGGAAAGGTAACTGCAGTAGTCAGAAGGAGGGAAATCTACCAAATTCCCATTGCTGAATTTCCTTCAACTGTTGCTGTTTCTAGAATTTTCTTGGCCTGACTCCAAGAGGAACTTCTGTAGCCAAGAAATCTGCCTACATGTCTGACTTCTTACAAAGCGGGCACAGGACTACTGTATCTGGGCAGGTTGTTAGCAGCACAGAGAGGAGAAAACGGCACAGTGCTTTATCTTTCTATTTGGCTAAGTTACGAGGCATGCTCCCATCAGAATGAGATATGCATGGAGGACTTACGCAGCTGGTCTTTACGTCTGTGATAAGCTATGGATGCTTAGCCTGCAGCAGCTCAGCCCAGATTGCATGCCAATGTCAAAAAGTGCATCTACTTTTGTCGCTTGAAATGAATGCCACCTAGCATAAAATGATCCCACTGTCACTACAGTTTACCAGGAAATATTCTACACTGCCATGTTTGTGTCTGCTTTTCTCGATGTAACCTAAATACTGAATGCAAAATCACAGAGAGGTCACTATGCTCTGAATGCGCAAATATCTTACAGGCCTTTTGTGCACATAATGGACAAAACAAGCAAACAAAAACACTGCAACAATACATGGCCACAGCATGGCCCTGAAAACTAATGACCCCAGCGAACTAATGCTTCCTTTAGTCAGTAAAGTCACTAACGCCTTTGTCCCTAATACAGCAATGTAGCACTGCCGTGTAAAATGCTTTTCACTTGGCTGTCACATATGCTACACTGCACACAGAGACTGTAAGATACTGAAAGATGTACAGTTACAGTTTTCTGTACATCTGTACTTTGTGTGTGGCCACACAAAGTTCTATTTTTAGCGCTAACCTAAATAGAAGATGTAAAAGCCCAAAATGGTCTCACACTTCTGTATATGTAAAAAGCATTCAAGCCTGTCATTCAATTCAGTAGCAAAGGAGCACCAACTATAAAGACATAAACCTAAATTCTGAAAACACATTTAATTTCTGGAACTTCAACTAACTTGTAGTATACATAGACATTTATCTGTCTTCCAGGTACTAAAAATGATAATCCTAAGAAGACCTCTTTTAATTAGGGATTTAATTTCTGCTTATATTATGATTTTGAAGTCATTCCCAGTACCTTGCTTTGTAACAAAGGAGTTGTTCCCACTTCCTTTTAAATATTTGATGCTTACTTTTTATTACATTTCAGTTCAGAGGGTAATGTTATGCTCATATTTGTAAATCTAAATGAGTTGGTCTGAAAGCATGTAAACACAAAATTCAATGAACAAACGTATGTGCTATTTTTTACTAAAATATCCATTGGTAAATGCTGAAAAAATGATAGTCCTCTCATTTTAATATAAAAGGAGTGGAAATATTCATCAATTATAGAGTGACTGTGATTTTTATGCATAGAAATCACATGCAAATCTATAGAGATTTGGAGTAAGGAACAGTTTTCAAGAATGAGTGACAGATCTCTTTTCTTCCCAAGATAACTGGAAACTATTTTCCAAGTATCTCTTTCAAATAATTCCATTTTACTTTATTCTAGAACTTGGCAATCCCAAAGGAGGCACAGAAATCAAAGTACAGCAACTGCATCTTCTATCCACTCCTGATTTTCATAACTTGGAATTTCTGCATGAAATAAGTGGAGTCATAGAATAATGGAATGGTTGGGAAGGGACCTTAAAGCCCACACAGTTCCAAGTGCTCTGCTGTGGGCTGGCTGTCACTCAACAGACCAGGCTGCCCCAAGCCCCATCTAATCTGTCCTTGGACACCTCCAGGAATGGGGCACCCACAGCTCTCTGGGCAGCCTGTGGCACAGCCTCACTGTCCTCATCATTAAGAATTTCTTCCTTATATCTAATCTGAATTTGTAATTTCTTTGTTTGAAGTTATTACCCCTTGTCCTGCCACTGCACCTCCTGATAAAGAGTTCCTCCCCAGCTTTCCTGTAGCCCCCCTTTAGGGACTGGAGGTCTTCCCAGAGCCTTTTCTCCTCTAAGTTAATCAGCCCCAGCTCTCTCAGTCTGTCCCCATAGAATAGTTGATATAACCCCCTGAGCATCCTCATGGCCTTTTCTGGACCTGCTCCAACAGTTCATGTCCACGTTATGCTGAGATCTCCAGAGCTGAATGCTGTGCATGTAAATTATATACATGCATATATGCATGTAAACTATATACGCATTGTTAATTGTTCAGTGCACAAATCACTACGACCATCAGCACCAAATTAATAATAACTGACATCAATTTGTTCCTAAGGGTAGATAAATTTTCATAATTCTCACTCTTCTCCCTTACTCTTCTGCTCAACTCAGCTAATGCACAGCCTTTGGGCTTCCTACTTGTGTCACATCTATGGTCGCCCATTTCTGCATGCAGGAGCTACGGAAAGAAAATTGCCAAAGCAAACATCCAGGATTTATTTTCCCCTCTAAGAAAAGCTCCTAAAAATGTGTATCACATCTCAAAGCTAAAAATTTACCTGAAAGGCTGAAATATGGATAGATGTAATTGGAAACATTTTGGTTGTTCCTATTACAAAGAACCGGAACGCATTTGTATTTTTGATTATTACTCAGTTCATTAATATGTTAGTACCCTGAGTTTCAAGATTTTACTCAATAGGAACACAGACATTAATTGTAAAAACGTTCTTTCCTATCACCTTTGTTATAAAAGTTTTGCCGTTATGACCTACTCTCCAGCCACGGATACACTCTGAAGACACTATTAGTGCTCCTGCAAACAACGCCTGAGTTAAGTGATAGCCAGAAAGGTTTTAACTCCCCACTACAAAGGTTTCAACGTGGGTTTTTTTTTTTTTTTTTGAGATCCTCAAAATAATCTATGATATTCTCAAAATACACCAAAGCATAATGTACAAGCTCTTCTTTTGATACTGTCAACTGCTATTTTCTTACTGAGAGACACAGTCCTCTATTCCACTACAGTGGCCTAAAACTGACTAGGACTTCAGTTAAACGCTAGGTAGAGCATCAGGAGTAAATCAAGTAGCATATATTTGAAAAAAGATGTTTCCTTGAGAATAGGACTTATGTGTGAAAGGTGTTCAAAAAAGCATGAGAAGAGAGAGCAAAAAAAACACCCACAAAACTATTCCACCTCATCAAAAGATTAATGAAAGAAGACACGATAAACTAGTTGCATAGTTAAGAGTGAACAGTGAATCTTTCCTAGAACAAAGGAAAATCTACTAAAATAGTTACACAAAAACTCAAGAGTTATAACAGGAAGTATATTTCAGACACTGCCCAGCTGAATGTGTATTTGTTAGCCAAAGAAGTTACTGAAGCTACCCATACATCTAGGTTCAAAAGGGGACTGGCCATTTCCAAGCATTAAAAAGCATAATAATGAAATAAGCATTATGACTACAAACTTATTACAATCTCTAATAACTGTTAATTGGGATAAAAACTGTGGGTAACAGATCATTATCACATCTGTCTACCAAGGGTTCTTACCTTTGCCTTGGAAATATCTGGAATAGCTCTTATCACAGAACGTTGGCCTGGACAGAGCTGGCCACTGCTCTGCAGTCCTAAAAAGTACTGGTATAGAATTATTCAGAATCACAGAATCATTAAGGTCGGAAAAGACCACTAAGATCATCTAGTCCAACCGTCTGACTATCCCTAACCGGAGGCTTGGAACTTGAGACATACTGGTGTGCATTAAGTTTCAGAAAGTGTTTCCTGAAGGCCAGGATTCATTGAGTTACTTAAACTGAGGCATCCAAAGCTGACATAACTAAGAAAGATCACTCTTTAATTACAGTATGCAATCTTACAGTATAAACAAAATCAAATGACTGAGCCTACCTAGGCAATTCTTCTGGCTCTCAATAGCAATGATGCTTTTAGGGCCTGTAACTGTTGGATCCACACATTAGCTGTCTGCTATGCATAGTAGGGAAAGTTGATAGTGTGTAGGCAAAACATCTCAAAACTTCACAAAAATATACATAAGATGCAAAACACCTATTAAAAATACAACCAATGTTATTTTGTATATAAGAAAACTGAATCTTGGACAAGTGACATGATGACACCCAACAAATACGACCTATAACCATATCCCATATTGTAGCCGTATGTTGCACTGACAGTGAGATATTTTCTCCCGCGGTCACCCATTACAGTAATGAGAAGAAACCAGAGGATCAGAGAAGAACTGTTTCAGTTTCACAAAAAAAAAAAAAAAAAAAAAAAAAAAAAAAAAAAAGATTGGAAAGAGAGATGAGCACTATAAATGACATCTTCTCAAGAGGTTCTGGATATGGAATTCCTGCTATTCCAACATAGGCCTAACTTGGACACTGTAAGCCAGCATCCTGGCTCAGTAAATTACTCAACCCTCAATGAAAAAAGTCTCTGGAATTAGAAAAAAAATCACTGGCTCCATAAAATGTAGAAACCAATCATGAATTAGAAACTTGTGTGAACTCTTACCATGACTCTACTTAACTACCTGAATAGAGTGACTCAACTTACAAGGTATTTACCTCTCACTTACAAGGTATTTATGTTCAGCTACATCTGTATACTCTAAATGTGTATGGCACATTTTGTCATGCCATGACCATGCTCCAATCCAAAAAGAGCTTTCCAGTCAGATTCTGGCCTTAGGAAATATATAAAAGGATATGAAGTTTCCTCCAGGTACCATGAAGTTACACCTGCTCTCCTGGATGAGCTTCTTAGTGGCCACATGCTTGGGAGAAAACAGGTGAAAGGAAGAAGTACTTACCATGAGGACAGCACTCAAACGATCACTTTGGACTTGCTGCACTTGGATGCAGGGTCCTGGCACTTGTAACCTTGAGCCGCTGGGAACATTCCCAGCATTCCCATTTGGGATGCCGCTGTTCTCATGCCCAAGGCCTACAGATGCCCTGTACAAGTAAGTATGAGTCAGTTTACCCATACCAGTGATCTCCAACATGTCCGGTGGGAAGTGGGAGCTGGGAAGCATGTGCACACTGTATTGATATTTTTCATACTCATCAGCTGAGCAGCAACAAATGCTGGAACAGCAGCCCTGACGGTGACAAGCCCAGCAGTGGCACAGCCGTGCAATGGCAAGAAAGAGGAGGAACACTGTAAAGATGAAGGAGACGCAAGCAAGAGAAACAATCAAGTAGATGTTTGTAGCATTGAGCAGCGGCGGCGGCTCCCCATTATCATCAAAGTCAGGCAGAGCCTGGGGAAGAGTGTCAGCCAGCAGGATGCCCACAGTCACCGTGGAGGAGAGCGGAGGCTCCCCATGGTCCCGCACCACCACTACCACCTTGTGCTTAAGGAGGTCAGTGGAGTGCAAGGAGCGGGTGGTGCGTAGCTCACCCGAGTGCGGTGCCAAACGGAACAGCGTGGAGTCGGAGGAGTGGGCGAGGTGATAGGAGAGCCAGGCATTCTCTGCATTGTCCTCATCATCTGCCACCACTTTGGTCACTAGGTAGTCCTCATCAGCCAGGCGGGGCACAACTTCCACTGCCACTGAGCCATTCTGGCTGACGGGGTACAGGATGGCTGGGGCGTTGTCATTCTGGTCTGAGATATAAACATTCACAGTCATGGCAGCACTCAAGGCTGGTGACCCATTGTCCTTGGCTTCCACTTGGAAATGGAAGCTTCTAAGCTGCTCAAAGTCAAAGGCACGTTTTGCATAGATGCTCCCATTGACCAAGCTCACAGACAAAAAGCTGGCCAGGGCACTGCCTGCAACCGTTGAATTCCTGAGTATGTAAGAGATCTGCCCGTTCTCCCCTATATCAAGGTCAGAGGCTGAGACCTGGTAGAGAAAAGCACCAAGTGGATTGTTCTCCTCCACAAACACATCAAATGTGTCAGAAGCAAAGACAGGGGGGTTGTCGTTCACATCAGAAATCTGTACCCAGAGGGTCTGCTGAGTGGTGATGGGAGGAGATCCCAAGTCTGTGGCAGTGATGGTGATGTTGTACCCACTGATCAGCTCCCGGTCCAGGAGCCCGCTGGTGACCAGGCTGTAGTAGTTTTCCAAGGAAGGTTTTAACTGGAAGGGAAGGTTATCAGAGATCTGGCAGGTTACTTTCCCGTTCTCCCCAGGGTCCTTATCCATAATACTCAGCAGAGCTATCACTGTGCCAGGAACAGCATCCTCAGGGATGGGATTGGAAAGCGATGCAATTGTTATCTCTGGGCCATGATTGTTCACATCAGTGATCTCCACCAGCAGCTTAGCTGTACTTGACAAGGCAAATGCCCCTTTATCCCTTGCTTCAATAAGCATCTCAAGGAGAGGTCTCTGAACTGCTAAATCGCCACTGACCGTCACCTCCCCAGTGTGTGGGTGAATTAAGAACATTTGCTGTAGGTCTGCAGCCGTAGCATTGCTAAATGAATACGTGACCTCTCCATTGGGACCTTCATCCAAGTCCATGGCATGCACTTGTACTACCAACGTGCCACTGGGGGAGTTTTCCAGGACACTTGCCCTGTAGACTGATTGCTCAAATTCTGGTGCGTTGTCATTGGTATCCAGAACAGTCACAATGACAGGGACATCACCAGACCTTGGAGGATCCCCACCATCTTTGGCTGTAAGAACAAGTCTGTGAGTGGCTTGCTGCTCCCTGTCTAAGGCTTTCTTCAGCACCAATTCAGGATACACACTCCCGTCCCCGCGTGTCTGCATTTCCAAATGGAAATGTTCATCAGAGTTCAGAGTATAATTCTGGACGCCGTTAGTACCTTCATCGAGATCTTGGGCATTAGGGAGCGCAAACCGTGCCCCAGGTGACAGGAACTCAGGCACACTTACATGATATTCACTTAAAGGAAAGCTGGGGGAGTTGTCATTTACATCCAGGACTTTAAATTCCATCCTATAAAGCTCTAGAGGGTTTTCTAGCACAAGTTCATAATTCAGAAGACACGAAGATTTTAGTTCACAAAGCTGTTCTCTGTCTATTGGCTCGTTAACAGATAAAACCCCCGTGGTTGCATTTATATTAAAATATTGCTTACTTGAACCGGTGATCATGCGAAATTTCCGGGCTGAAAGTGCAGCCGCTTTTATTCCTAAATCCCTCGCTACGTTTCCGATCAATGCTCCACGCTCCGTTCCCTCGGCGATGGAGTACACCACTTGCCCCTTCGCGGTGCAGCAAATAAGGCAGAAGACCATCCAATAGACCCGCATTCTTCCTCCCCTGCTCAGCTCCCCGCAGCCCGGCTCGGCAGGAACATAATCCAATATTTCAGCGACCAGCCCAAGTTCCCAGAGAGCGGGCACCGGGGCGCACCGGCGGCAAGGTTACGAGAAGTTCGCTGCGGGCGCGGGAGGCGCTCCGGTCCCGCGCAGCTCCGCCACCGCCGTGCGCGGGGAGAGGCGGCCGCTGTGCTGCGCTCCGCCGCGCTACCCCCGCTCCGCCGCCGCTCTCTGTGCCTGGCGCCGCGGCCCCGCGCGTCTCTAACCGGGCGCACGGCGCCGGCCCGCGGCGGCGGCGCCACCCAGAGGCCGCGGAGTCACCTGCGTGTCGGGGGAGGGGGCTGCGAGACCCCCCCCCGCTGCCCCTCCGGTCTTTTTACTCACCCCTCCTTTTTTTCCCTTTTTTCTCCCTTTTTCTCCCTTTTTCTTTTTTTTCTTCCCCCTCGCCTTCTCCTGAAACTGC